>NC_054373.1:20514060-20754060 GCF_017654675.1 Xenopus laevis
CATTTTCAGCTGTCTGAACATCATGCAGGAAACAGAAATAATAAGAAATAAGGTGCATAGCATGTATTCATACCCAGATACCCATCCTAATATACAGCTACTTTACATGCAAGTGTTATTTAAATAAAACAAAGATGTGTGTGTTTACATTACAGGTATGGGATCCATTATCCGGACACCCATTGTCCACAAAGCTCCCATAGACTTCATTTTAATCAAATAAATCATATTTATTTTTTTTAATTGTTTTCTTTTTTTCTTTTTCCTTATTGGAGAAAAAACAATCGTTTATTTAATATTTGAGTTGTTTTTATTTTTGTAGACTTGTAGGAAGTATGGAGATCCAAATTATGGAAGGATGTCTTATCTCGTCCTGGAGCATTCTGGATTGCAGGTCCCATACCTGTATATTGTATTTTCCTATATTCATAATTGTATATATTATATGCAATTCAAATTGCATATAATCGTCCATCTGAGCTTTTCAATTTCTTCGTATCTGGAAATCTGCTCCATGGCATCAAAGTGAGGGGAGTGAGGAGAATGATTGTGTATATATTCTTAATGAATCAGATGAAAATTGAGCGTAGGACTGGCCAGATATGACGTAGTTGGCCAGCTTAAATATATTGCAATATATGGACAAACAATCCCTGTTTTGTTTAAAGGGTAAGGCATTTTTCAGTAGCAGTATGCACAAAATGTCTCTGTCTTAAATATATTGATAATGGGTTGAGTGCAGAGGAATCTTGTATTTGTCTATATGTATTTTGTGGTCACAGCCTCATTGCACCCCCGCCTAATGGTTTTAAAAATCAGTAGTGAGCACAACTTTCCCTTGTTTGTTATAGTTATACAGGAGCAGTGACCAGCTCCATGTTGTAGCTCACACCCTTCCCAGCTATAGTCAGGTGATCCCACTGGTGTCTAATAAAAGGGCAGCCAAGTTTGGGAGTTTTACTTTGAAAGCAGCAAGTTAAGTTGCAGGTAAAACTTAGTCCCTTTGTAAAATGTATAATGAAGCAATAGAATTCTTAATGAATCAGATGAAAATTGAGCGTAGGACTGGCCAGATATGGGATGACTTTGACGTCGTTGGCCAGCTTAAATATATTGCAATATATGGACAAACAATCCCTGTTTTGTTTAAAGGGTAAGGCATATTTCAGTAGCAGTATGCACAAAATGTCTCTGTCTCAAATATATTGATAATGGGTTGAGTGCAGATAGGATTCATATATATATATATATATATATATATATATATATATATATATATATATATATATATATATATAATTTATTTATTTTTTAATCTGGAGCAACAACTTTGTGCACATTGTCATTAGGGATGTAGCGAACCGCCGAGTATGTGTTCGCGAACGCCGTTCGCGAACACCGGCAAAAAATGCGAACAGTTCGCGAACAGTTCGCGAACTTCGAACATCCGAAAATCGTTCGATTCGAATGATCGAAGGATTTTTAATCGTTCGATCGAACGATTTTCGTTCGAATCGAACGAAAATCGTTCGATTTTAGCGATGGAATGGTCGAATGGTCGAACGATTTTGACGCGAACGCCTATTGGCGAACGTCGCGCGACGTTCACGAACTTGCGGCGGACGCGAACAGCCGATGTTCGCGCGAACAAGTTCGCCGCAGAACAGTTCGCTACATCCCTAATTGTCATGTGTGTGATCTGCTATCCAACAACCCCAACCTGTCTGTAATGTGCCACCTGTTGTTATTCAGGCCCCCTGCAGTCAGGCGTCATGTTTGCTCCCCCACTGCAACTGATCTGCAGCCTTTGCTCTCTAAGTATTTAGACGTGTTTTGGAGAAAGTGTGCATGTGCAGGTAGACATCTGCGGCTTCAGGAGAGAGATATGCGCATGCGTGTCTCAAAAAAATTTCTGAAAAAAAAAATTAAGGTCAGGGGTCAATCTTTTTATTTGCTCTGCTAGGTCCGATCGGGCACACCTGCTGGGAGAAAAAGGCAGACAATACATGTTCATACTATATGTAGATCTATGCACCAAACTTGACCCAATGTAGAGAGCTCTAGTTTATGTCTGGATTTTCAAGTATCCGGACCCAGCAGTAGCCTTTAATCCACCACTAGTAGATATCTAAGGAATCTACCAATTTTCAGGAAAACTGAAACTGAGGTAAACTCAAGAAAAGGAGGAAAAGTAAGAAGTCTGGTGCACCTATGTTATGGGAGGGGGAATGTATGTACAGTACTGACATTTATTGCAAAATAAAAATTTGTTCTTAAATCTGTAGTGATTGGGCAAATTTATTCACCAGGCGTGAATTTGCGGTGAATCCCTGCGTTTCTCTGCCGGCGAATAAATTTGCAAAACTGCAGTGAAAATTTGCCAGCAAAAATTCACCAGTGCATTCACGCCGGCGTCCAAAAACAGACGCCGGTGTCAAAAATGAGACGCCAGTGGTGTTTCGCAAATTTTTGCCATTTTTGGGCAAATTTGCCCATCACTATTAATCTGTATTTCCCTAGGTGGCCCATCTGATTCTGGAGGGACAGGGTAAATATTCCTTTTGGTACCAGCCCTTCAAGCATAAAAAGACTGTAGGAAAACATAAACATAATATAAAAGTAACAATCCTGGCCAAATGATGTTCTTAAGCCTGTACAGCTTGTTTTGTCTGTAAGTGATGCGGCCCACTTTCAGCATCCCAGCCCTTTCTGCCTGTTAGAGGATTTAGCTCACTACATTACCCCAGGGAGCAGCGCAGACATTTTTATCAACAGCCACTGAAGCACCGCTTCTCCTAATGAGCTGTGTCACTCTGAATATCATGGCGTGAAAACAAAGGCCATTTTAATAAATTAGGAAGAGATTTTAAATTATGATAAATTGCTTTCCCCAGACTCACAAAGCACAGTAAAGAATAGATGCAACACATTTAAAGGGGCAGCAATATGTTTATGTATTATTGTATGTTTATCGCATATGACCTGCACGTTGCACGGAATTTTACAGTCAATGGTCAGTTAGTAGTATCAGTCTCTTACTCAGTGGTGCATAAAGTCTAACTTAATTATCATGGCATACAAATATACATTAGGGTCAGGGTAATCCATTTGTTACATGATTCTGGGAACACCTGATACGGTTGCCCGGAACACCCCTATTTCCTGATGACATTGCAGACATCAGCCATTTAGCTATAATATGCAGAATGACTAGTATAACAGATGACTGTTTACCCAAATCTCTTACTAACTTACCTTCAAACTATAAACCAAATAGGCAGTCACCCCAAATCTCTAACTGAGCTTAGGTTTGAGCCCCCTAGCAACTGCTCCAGGCCCCCTGATTGGGCAGCCCCTCAGTCTGGGTATCACAGACTTATATGAATGTCATCAACGAGTTTAATGTACAAACACCTGCGCCCTTTCTTAGCACACTCCCTTTGACTTGGCACTTACCTGTGATTGATGGGCCAACCTGTTAACCTTCCACAGAAATTTTGGAGAGGCTGGAAAAGTGGTAATTTATAGCACATTGCCTCCACCTAGTGGGCAGAGATACACCTCGGGGGCTCCCAATAGGAAAAAGAATTCACAGAGATTTGCAGCAATATTTAACTTTATATAGAAAGAAAAAAATTTAACAGGCATTGAATACAATTAAGCACACTTTCTAGCTGAGCTTAGCAGATACATATTTCTCTCTAATCTTTTCCTCTTGGGCTGGGAAGGGATACTTTATAACCTCTGGTGGTCCACACTTTAGTTTGGGTGCCAAGCCCTCTTTGGTTGAGAAACCCTCACCTGTACTGTACAAAACTTGTAGGAGGAAGGAAGGAAGGAAGGAGGAGAGGGAGGGAGGGAGGGAGGGAGGGAGAGAGGGAGGGAGGGAGGAAGGAAGGAAGGAAGGAAGGAAGGAAGGAAGGAAGGAAGGAAGGAAGGAAGGAAGAGAGAGAAGGAGAAGGGTGAGGAGTAGGAGAAGGGGGACACAACCCCACACAAGAGCTGATGCAATTCACACCAACATTGCTGCAATCCAAACACAGGCATGACTTGTTTATGACCGACTAATGTAGAACTGTTTTCGGTCATTTTAGTGCACAATATTTACATTTGCTAAGAAGGTATACAACAGGCAAAGGGCTCCTTGTAGAAAACTTATGTGGTATTCCTTGAATCCTGCTATTCAGTAGAGAAGAGTTTTGTATAGAATATGTGTGTATCTTTCTTCTTTGCTCTGTGCCTGCATGGATACATTGTACCGTTTGCTATGCATGTGTTTTACGTTTCCCAGGGGACCAAAAAAAATGGTGTAAAATCCAGGAAAATGTAAAATCGGGGAAATGTATTATGCATAATATATAGGTGGGACCACAAAACAGCAATGTAAAATGAAGGAAAACTTAAAATCGGGGGATGTAAAATTGAGGTTCCAATGTATTTATTTGTTAAATATCATCCATCTATCATATTATATATATTTTATATAAGAAATGTATAATTAATGACATATTATGAGTCAATATCTTATGGCTCTGTATCATTAACATGGCAGGGCTGTTTGTGTATAAAGAATTGCATGCTGTACATCTGTGGTCCCATCTATGCAAATCAATACAACGCACCACATTATACACATCTATGTCGTTTTTACCTCTCTTTTATAAAGGCCAATCTTATTCCATATGACTACTTAAATGCAAACTAAAAACTAAAAAAAAGGCTAGCAATAACATGTTTCTGTAACCTACTCCTTCATTCCTTATCATTTTAATGCTTCCCATTGGCTACAAATGTTTTTTTGCTGCAACGCTACTTCTTGCAGTGCAAATGGGTTAATGTCTATATTGGCTTACTTATTGTCGAAAAGGTATTATAGTAAATGCTCCTGCAATGGCTCTGAAATATATAGCTAGCATCATCAAACATTTATGCCTGCTTACCGTCAGGGTTAGGAACTAGTCCAACTTTTATGACTGGTAAAAGAAAAAAAAAATAATGCTGATTACTCATCAATTAATTCTCTGCTCGTAGAATGAGAGTAGGTTTATCTGCAATTAAATGTGTGCTACATTCTTAAAGAGTTGGATGTAGAGAATATGAGCAGTTCCCTTAATACTGCCAAACCAATCATTTTTTCAAGGTGGTAAATGTATTCAAATCCTTTCTGATCACATTTGACTAATATTGTGGGAGGAAACAGAGAAATGTAGAAAACTAAATAAAGGATTGTGGAATATTCCAGTGTTTTACTTTATTATCTTTATTTGCTTGAACTTTATTATCTTTATTTAGTTTGCAACTAAACTGGTTAGAGGGATGGAAGACTTAAATTATGAGGGGAGACTGTCAAGGTTGGGGTTGTTTTCTCTGGAAAAAAGGCGCTTGCGAGGGGACAAGATTACACTTTACAAGTACATTAGAGGACATTATAGACAAATAGCAGGGGACCTTTTTTTCCCATAAAGAGGATCACCGTACCAGAGGCCTCCCCTTTAGACTAGAAGAAAAGAACTTTCATTTGAAGCAACGTAGGGGGTTCTTCACAGTCAGGACAGTGAGGTTGTGGAATGCACTGCCGGGTGATGTTGTGATGCTGATTCAGTTAATGACTATAAGAGTGGCTTGGATGATTTCTCGGACAGACATAATATCAAAGGCTATTGTGATACTAAACTCTATAGTTAGTATAGGTATGGGTATATATAATTTAATTAAAAGTAGGGAGGGATGTGTGTATGGATGCTGGGTTTTCATTTGGAGGGGTTGAACTTGACGGACTTTGTCTTTTTTCAACCCAATTTAACTATGTAACTATGTAACTATGAATGCATTCAAAGGTGCATCTCTGTGTCTAGCACTGGAATCATACAGCCCCTTCAGACATTTCACTCTCCCGCATTGGTGGAATTCACATTAATTTAAGCCCCTCCCCATTGTTCTCCTGCAGAAACAGGTCCATCAGCCGCTGTCAGTAAATTGCACCCAAAACCTGCTCCGTTGAAATATACAAAATCATCACCCAAAGTCCTCTGATATTGCCCAAATCAGTGGAGCAGGTAGGGTCATGGTCAGGGGCACGACAGACATGAAAAAGACATGGACAAGGTAACTTCAGATCTAGGTTGGCATCTGTGCCCTATTATTAAAAGTACTTGCACTTAACCACACTACTTTCACTAAGTGTAATGGCACCCACCCAGTTGGTCCTGAAGAATGCCATTGTGCTAGAAAGGTAGGATATATCTGCTCATACTGTAGCTCACTACTCTGTCTTTCTGGTGGGAAGGCTGCACAATCCTCAATTTTCCCAAACTTCCATATTGTAATTGTAGAATACTGGACAGCAGCCCAATTCTCCAGAAAAAGTGTCAATCTCTATAGGGAATGTATCAGTTTTAGGAAAGACACCTAGGAATAATGGTGGAAACGCACAAACACGTAAAGCCCTGACCAGAGCAAATGAAGATCATTTGATGACCATTTTATTAGAAGTTTGGGCTGCTGTACGCTATTTGACAGTTACATTTGTCCAGAGCTTTTCTGCGCAAGCCAAAACGAGCACATTAACTTGTAATTCATCAATATTTACATCCAATTAAATTGCTTTTAATAAAAGTTAATTCTCATTTTATCATGTGTGTATTTATTTTCAATATATGGGTGCCCCCTTTACATCTTGCACTCATTGACTGCTTTGCTTGTTACCTCCTTACTCATATGTCTTAACTCTCCTTTTTATGCTATAGAAGTCTTCTCGGGAATAATAGCTACCTTTGCACAAAGGACCTGATGCAGACTGGAATGATTTATACTGTTAAACATCATACTTAGAATAATTAGGGCAGGTATTCTATAGTTTCTTAGCAGGGCTCCAGGGATTAACAGTCTTTGGTATTACAGGCCACAACGTTCTCAGTATGGGCTCGAATCCCTACGATTTTCTAATGGCTCCTGCATCAGAACATGTACATAACCTCTCTATACACACATACATCATATCTAATAATGACAAATGGCACAGAGAAGCATGTGATACATTTTGCTTAGATCTTGGATTTTTCTATACTTGTGTATTTTTGGCCACTATTCATTATTTAATAGGCGTCAGATCATGGAAATTTGTAAAATCTGAAAGCTGCCAAATTGCTTGCAATAGAACCCCCATTAGTCTTTCATTTAAAAGTGGTGTGTATAGCCTTTTTAATAGGTAAGGAAAACTTAACAAAAATCCAAGGGCCACATTTATTAAAGAAGAATGTTCAACTTAACATTAACTTTTAGCATCTTATAGGAAGACTAATTCCAGGCAACTTTTCTTCTTTTTTTTTAATAGTTTTTTAATAATTTACCTTCTACTTCTTACTCTTTCCAGGTTTCAAATGGGGGTCACTGACACCAACATCTTAGATATTGCTCTGTGAGGCTGCAATTGCATTATTAATGCTAATTCATCTTACTTATCTTTCTATTCAGCCTCCCTCCTATTCATATTACAGTCTCTCGTTCAAATTAATGCCTAGGTGCTAGTGTAGTTTGGACCCTAGCAACCTGATTGCTGCTGAAATTCCAAACTGGAGAATTGTTGAATAAAAAGCTAAATTAGTCAAAAAGTGCAAATATTAAAAAAATGAAAACCAATAGCAAATTGCCTCAGAATATCATTCTACACGTCATGCCAAAAGTACATTTAACGGTGAGCAACACTTTTAAAGGGGAAGGAAGGTTCCAATTCAACTGGGGTGCCAAATGTTATGGCACCCCCCCAAGGATTGTAATGGCTTAGCTGATATCCGAGGCTGATGCTCCCGTTAGCAGAAAACTGCACCAGTCCAGAGCACTAGCGAGAGACCTTCTTTTTTTTTTAATCCAGTGGCCACGCATGTGCAGTAGAGTGTAAGTTAAAGTCCGGCTTTTAACACTACTGCAAATGTGTGACCTGCAAAGGAAGAGGATTGCTCACTGGCCAGTACCCTGGTTCGGTGCAGTTTTCTGCTCACAGGAGCACTGGCAGGGGGTATCAAGCCCTTGGCAACCCCCCTTGGATTGGAACTTTTATTCTCCGTTAATGACCTGAATGCAAGTGCTAGAGCAATAAGGGGATGGAAATCGACCCCCTTAGTGTCGACTCCGAAAGCACATGCATTGAGGGCAGACCTGCGAAATACACATGCAAAGTCCAATGTCAGCAGACACAAGGCAGTTTTGTCCTTAGCATCTATCACAAGGAAGGAGGTAAGTTCAAGGATCCTTTGTACCTAGCTTCCACTAGAGCTCCCTAGCTAGCAGAGCCAGGCCAAAACCTCAGACGGCCCTATGCAAGCCCTGGATGTCATCCGCCCACAACCTCAAACCAACCCCTTCTGCACTCACTGCTTGCTTCTCACTACCTCTAATCTCCTCTAAAACTCACCCACCTCTTCCATTGACAACACTGCCCTCTGCTAGCCACTTCCCAGTAGATCCTGATTCTCAGGGCTGGAGTTAGGATGCAAATGTACATGCCTATGTTTCTAGAGCCCCAACCTTGTGTCCTAGGAATGTGCCTCTTCTTCCTACCCTTAGATGTGGCCCAGCTAACTAGCATGTCTGAATAGCATGCAAGGGGCTGGGTGAAGGACACCAGTGTAGCACCCCAACCCTCCCCTCTTGAATACTACCCTGCCAAATGCAGGTAGTGCTGTATTCATGGAGGGAGCATAGGTCAATAATGTCCATATAGGAGCATAAAGATCAGTAAGCATCCCCTGTGGTGCAGAATTCAATGTGCAAAAAGGATGCCGCTTGTATCTTCCCAGTAATGATGTGCGGGTCAGGTAAAACCCGACCTGCAATGACCGTAACCTGCCCTCCCTCCACCCGCACCCACCCTAACCCGACTTCCGGGTTCCGTTTATAAACCCGCTGCTATAAAAGTGGAAGTCGGTAGCCAGCAGTGTAAGATGGCCTGCCACCCACAAATGGGTGTGCGAGGTCAGCCCGAACACAACGACCTGCGGGTAAACCCACGGGTCCCGCGGGTATCGGCACACACATCACTACTGCCCAGTGCATGATAAATAACCACTAAAATGTTTTTGCCAGGTCTGTTTTCAAACAGTTGACCAGGAAATTCTACCTGCTGATTGGTTGCTATAACATTTGCAATATTTCTTTCCATAACCCTTGAAGTGTGGGAATAAAGTTATAAAATTACATTCAGCAGACTATTGCTCAAGAATGTATATTTGGGATTGTTCTGGCTAAATTCAAGGAGTAAAGATATTTAGGCCAAAATATTTTATGTTTATGTTGCTTTAATCTATCACCGTTTATCTGATTTCAGAAGTGGTTACGGAACACCATAACCTTTTCCCGTCTCTATTAGTGAAGAGATTTAAGGTAGTGGTTTTTAATAGCCTGTTTCCGTCATAAAAAAAGCACGGCTGGAGTTCCATTTTATTTCATCTGATTATTTTCTGACCAGCTACTTGGCATAAGCATTAAAGATATGTTGATAGAATACAGTAAACCAGAGCAACACAACGGTATATTCGAATGTAAATATTGTGACGGGGGCATTGTTTCAGCACACATATACATGCATTTATCATAATAACTTTGCAGCGATGTTCCGAGGCTATTCTGTAATTGCAAGCCAGGGATAATAATGAAACCCATATTGTTGTATTATCTTTCAGTCTTATATTTAATCCTCTCTCCCAAGACAGAATTAGTCATTTACAAGAAGGAAAGTAATACATTTGCGTTCTTAGAAACGAACAGATCCAGAATATTTTGGGGTTGGTTTTATTTGCCCTGTGTGTTCTTCCCGAGGGACTCTTGAGAGATGGTCTAATTCATGGCTCTGTTTTCATGGAGACGAGCAATAGTCAGCTCAAGAGCAATGATTTTCTGTCTGGATGAACCAGGTGTTCTATTGTTTAGAGCACTGCATAAAGAAAAGACAGAGCAGAATTAAAGTGAAAAATCTCCCATTTTTTACTTGTTGAAAAGGATGTAGAAGCACACAAACACATTAGACGTTTGCCTTTGGTAAAAACTCTGAACCATTACAGGCAATTTTCACTTTCACAAAAGAAATCAGTAGAAATCACAAAATGAATATAGCAAGTATAATGTTATTTCCTTTATTCCAAACTAAATCTTCTTTGGATGCTAGGGTTGAATTGCCCTTCCTTTGCTTTGCCAATTCAGTATTAATTTACTCTCTTAGATACATCTAAAGGTCTGTTAGGGTGAAATGAGATATTAGTGGAACTATCAATGAATGACTGATACATTCCTATATCTGTAACCATTTAATGAGCTAAAGCAGTGGCTCCTATGCAACATGGTGTTCACTAAGCCCTTGGATGTTGCTCCAAAAAGCTCCAAAAAGCATGTGATTATTTTTGAATTCCTGGCTTGGTGCAATGGGCACAGCTATCACACCAATGATAACTAGGGCCCAAATAGCATTTTCATTCACCCCCACCACAAATCTTGCAGACACATGTGAGTGTATAGTCAGCGCCGATTCAGGAGAAAACGCCGCCTGAGGCGGCTCCTGCAATGCCGCCCCCCTCCCCGGTTTACCAGTCGGGAGGGGAGGCAGGAACTCTAATGCGGAGAGCGCAATTGCGCTCTCTCGCATTAGTAAAGCCGAATTTCCGGTTTAAAAAACGGAAATTCGGCTCTTAAAGGTACCAGGGGCGGCAAAAAGCGTGCCGTCTGAGGTGAGTTTCTCAACTTGCCACGTTGGCGGCGCGCCCCTGTGTATAGTCAGATAAATGTTTGTCACTTTCCTCTCCTCCACACTCTAGTCTAGGATGGCTGATGTTATGGGCAGTGATGGGCGAATTTCTCCCTTTTCGCTTCGCCAAAAAATTCCCACAAAATTTGCAATTGGTGAAAAATTCACGTAAAATTCGTGAAAGTCGAAAATTTATGCCCAGGTTATCTGGAAAATCGTTCGTGTAAATTTTGACACCAGTGACTTTTCAGACATGCTTCCAAAAATTTTTGGAGAATTTTCGCGCATTTATTCGCCGGCGGCAAAACACAAATTCCCCGCAAATTTGTGCCAGGTAGATTTATTCGCCCATCACTAGTTATGGTCCTAGATTGCAAGTAAGAACTGTAAGAAAGCAATGTGGGCAACATGTATTCTCTTTACTTACACTGCCTGTAGCTAAATATCTCTCTGGCCCATGGTATGAATAAAAAACAGTAACTGATTGATCATTGATTATCAGGGGCGGAACTACCGGGGGAGCAGGGGGTGCAAGCGGGCCAGGGCCCGCACCCCCTCAGGGCCCCACGGCAGTTCGCCCGCTGCATGTTAGGCGGCCAGTTCCGGGTTTACGGAGGGGGTGGGGGCCCGGTTGCGCGTCCTGCGCCTGGGCCCGCCCCCTCTAGTTCCGTTTTTGTTGATTAGAAAAAGAAAAGAGTCTCATTGAGTAAATAAATGGCAGTGGTGTACATGGCTGTTGTTTAAAGGGGACCTGTCACCCTAAGAAATAATTCCAAATTATTTTTTATCATGTTAGCTGAGCAAAATAAAACATACTTACACTACATTTATTATTTAAATTTTGTTTCATTCAGTCTTGGAATTACACAATCACAGCACGCAGGCAGAAGCCATTTTGTGTACACTGTTATTAAGACAAGTTGTGAATCACCCCAAAATCTTGTGTATGTGCCCGAATGGGGGACCCAACGCCCGTACACATTGCCCTAACCAATTAAAGAGTGTGAATGGAAAGTGAAAGTAATTGACTGCCCCACCTCTATGCCTCAGGCATAGAGGCGGGGCAGGTAATATTTGATTGACAGCTCAGATATTTAAACGCCCTTATAACAGGTATTGATGCTTTAATGAAAATAACAATTTGGGTTCCATGTTTAATTTGCAAACAACTTTTGTTATACAGCTTTTTACATGTAGGTGACAGGCCCACTTTAAATAAGGAGTAAGAAGTTACACCAATGACGAACAGGGGGAAGTAAGGTGTGAGATGCAAATGTCTCGATAGCTCACATGACCCCTCATGTTAGTTTTTTCTGCAGGACCTTGCATGTGACCTTGTGTTATATGCCCATAGAACTCTTTGGTGACATTGTATAGACATTGAATAGGGAAAACCCTACCGTCTATACAAATTCAATAGGGATACATATTTTATGCTTGAAAAAAAGGCAGAAGAAATATTATTCTCTGATTCTGCTTTATCTTGACACCATTGCAGTTACCAGGTGTTGTTTAGCTCAACATGATAAAAGAGGTGCATGGTCACACACAATAAAGGAACAATTTTTCAAGCTGCCTGAGAAGAAAAGCATTACTATTGGCAAGACAAAGCATAGAGAACATCTGCATCTTGCTGGTCCTTGCCATGTCACACCACTGCATTCTAATTTATGTTCTGCTACTGGTATGTAATTATGGTATATATTAATATAATTGAATATTGCAGATTATCATAATGCAAAAAAGTTGCAAAAATGTTTGCCATTGAGTCCCCACAAACTACTCCAGATAACCCAAGCATCAAAGGGTTATATCTACAGTTAAAGGGATTAGGGATGTAGCGAACCGCCGAGTATGTGTTCGCGAACGCCGTTCGCGAACACCGGCAAAAAATGCGAACAGTTCGCGAACTGTTCGCGAACTTCGAACATCCGAAAATCGTTCGATTCGAACGATCGAAGGATTTTAATCGTTCGAATCGAACGAAAATCGTTCGATTTTAGCGATCGAATGGTCGAATGGTCGAACGATTTTGACGCGAACGCCTATTGGCGAACGTCGCGCGACGTTCGCGAACTTGCGGCGGACGCGAACAGTCGAAGTTCGCGCAAACTAGTTCGCCGGCGAACAGTTCGCTACATCCCTAAAAGGGATAACAAACATACTTCGCTGCACAGCTGAAAATATTTATATTATAACATATTGGCCATTTCATGTGCCTTCCTTTATTTCATTCGAATTTCAACAGCTAAGTCATGTGGTTGGGGCAAAGCTTTATAAGTGGTTTTTGTTAAGTGTAAGGCACTATTAGAGGTGCCTCTTATCAACTCATGAACCTTCCTCTATGTCATTCCATTATCGCACACCAATAAAAATAAGAGAATAAAATTTAGCGGATTAAATGACTGTAACCCTGCACCTTCTTTCTCTTGGGAACAGTTGCCTGGATTTTGCATTACAAAATAGAGACTGCATGACCTTTACACAGTGTGCCATGGGTTTTGGAATTTAATGATGAAAGAGACGGAATACTAACATATTCATAAACATATGTCTTGACCAGAGCATAGACCACACATTTATAAATAAACAATAATATCCCTTTGTGCACTTGATTTTGTTCAGCCCATACATAGACGATTTTACAAACAATTCAGACAATGCACATATGAATTCATTGACACGAAAGGCATTTCTAGTTAGGAAACCTTCTCCTCATTTGCATGCACAGAGGGAATCCTGGGAAGGAAACCAAGTTCCACTCGGAAAATTTTCATGGAATATCCTATAGGCTACAGCTTCCCTACTGGGATTTAAATCACTGCCAGGGTAGTTGCCAATCAAATCCTTGCTACAGATTGCTTTAGCCTAGAGAGTATTCCATAAAATTGGAAAGAAATTATAGCAAAATGGAGTTTCCTTCCTGGGATTCCCTTGGCTTTGCACAGGAGTAGATTTTGTTTATATTTGTTATTTGTTTTTAGCATCCTTGAGGCATCATGATTCACATTACATATCCCTTATCTAGAAAACCCCACGTCCCAGTCATTCTGGATAAGAAATCTCATATCTGTCACTCATCAAAGAAAAGTCCTCCAAGCACATAATGGTTATGGTTATGGATGGGTCTATTTAAAGAAGAACTAAAGCTTAACAGGGACCCTTCACCCAAAAAAATTATTCCAAATCTTATTTCATCACTTTAGTCAAGCAAAATGAACTTTAATTACACTATATAAATTATTTGAATCTTGTTTCCATCAGTCTGGGAACTCATAATTATAGCAAGTAGGCAGGAGCCATTTTGTGGACACTGTTATTAAGACAAGCCTTCCATCATCTCAGAATCTTGTTTGTGCACCAGAATGGGGGACCTGATGTCCATCCCCATGTCCTGGCTACACAATTAAATGGTTAAGAGAACGGGGGAATGTGGGGAGAGCAGTGACATCTAGTGAGTGCTGAATGGAAAGTGAAAGTAATTGCCTAAGACATAGAGGAGGGATAGGCAATATTTGATTGACAGCTGATATTTTTAAATGAGTTTACAACAGCTATGAATGCTTTGATAAAAAAAAGAATTTGGATTTCATGTTTAATTTGAAAAGGACTTTTATTATACAGCTTTTTATGTCTGGGTGACAGGTCCACTTTAACTAAAGAAGTAGGACAGAAATGTTGTTCATTATGTTTTGGGCTTCTATACCAGTTCAAGGCAACCACCGCAATTTAGCATAAAAGAGCTGTGAATCCAAAGATGCCCCAGTAGCTCGCCATCTTCTTTTCTGGTGATTCACTGCACATGCTCTGTGCTGTGGGACCAATGCACAAGCTACTAATTATATATAATGTAAATGTCACAATATAAGGCTGAAGCTGATTAGTAAATAATTATTGATACATGGCAGCTCAGAAATCAGAACAATTAGCATCAGAATTTAATAATCAGCCCTTTAGCATCAGATTATATGACAGACTAACCTCCTTTTCTGCTTAATGATTTCCCCCGGCCCCTAAGCTTAGTTTCTTAACAGCTGCTCAAAGCCCAATGAGCATGTGTGTGCCACAGACACTCCTAACAAAATCCAAATTGGCAAGCTCCTATAACTTACTGAAGACCTGGATCATTACTACTACAGAGATGTTGAATCTTTAGACCGGTTCAATATGTTCAACTACGCCATTTCTAGCCATATTTATTTTTAGTTCTCCATTAATTTTCTTGCCTTTAAATGTGTACACAAAAATGATTGGCTTCCTCTGTGCTTGTGGTAAATGTCTCAATTTGAGAAAACCAAAAGAAAAAAATCTAACAGAAAAAAATTATTTACAAAACAAAAGCATAATGAGCCCTGGGGCTCATTATGCTTTTGTTTTGTAAATTATTTTTTTCTGTTAGATTTTTTTCTTTTTTATAATAAATTAATTTTGGTTTTCTCAAATTGGGTGTGCTATCCATTCCTTGCAGCAGTTATAGATTACATGGAGACCCTTATAAAGAGTCACCTATGGATTAGCACCCTGGAACTCACTTTAAAAGGGTGTGCGCCTGCTCTCTTTATTTTTGATGTGGTAAATGTCTCTGCTGGACCAAGCAACCTGGCATCTTCTGTAGTGTAAAACAATTTAACTAATTAATGCCCACTAGACTCTAGGGCAGGGGTCCTCAACCCTTTTTTACAGATGAGCCACATTCAGATGTAAAAGGAGTTATAGAGCAACGCAAGCATGAAACACGTTCCTGGGTGGTGCCAAATAAGGACTGTGATTGGCCATTTGGTAGCCCCTATGTGGATTGTCAACCTACAACCTACATTTTGGTAGTACACCTGTTTTTTATGAAACCAAAACTTGCCTCCAAGCCTGTTATTCAAAGATAAGCACCTGTTTGAGGCCACTGGGAGCAACATCCAACCAGAGAGCAACATGTTGCTCAGGAGCCACTGGTTGGGGATCACTGCTCTGTGGATTTCCCAATGATTCTGAGCAAGCAATCACTGGTAGCATGAAATGTAAACCTGGTCATTAAATTATAAGTAAAGCCTACGTTTTAGGTGTCCACAGGGACAGACCTGGACAGCACTCTACTCTATCTATGCCCACTAAAATTTTTACTTATTTTGATAAAAGCTCTTTAAAGGCTCATGGCACATAAGGAGTATCCTTGTCCCATATATTCAAGTGAAGGAAGACACCTCTGCTAGTTTCTGTGCCATTTGAGTGTGCAGGAGAATACACCCCATATCAATTAATCCTTCAACAGACAAAAGTAATAATACCACCGAGGCTGAGGCATTTCAGGTGGGTATTTAAATCATGTTTTGTTTCTTTTTCAGCTGCATTTTGTACTGGGTGGTTACTGACATGTTTATCAGGCAGTTCTGCCTACATGTTTCTCTAACCGTTTATTGCTCTGACAGCATTACTGCTGGGAGAAATTACTTATTAAGTAAACCCAGAATACTTAACCCTCAGGCACCATTATAAGCGATGCAATAAAAGCCAACGCCAGGAAAGCATGTGGTTAAACTTCTTCTCTGGAAGAAAAAAAAGGAGGTTTGCATTAATTTACAAGTATATAAAGTATATTTTTTTCCAAACTGATAGTTTACGTTTGTGAAATTGACACGTTTTTTATTTTTGTTTCATATAGAGACACATTTGTGACAAAACTGTCTGTTTATGAAACTGCAAAATCCACATAAGTGATCAGAATAAAAAGAAACAAAAATCCGGCTATGTCTTGTCACTGAAATTAGTTGCTGTGCTTTTGCACCCCTTAGTAGTAATGAGCGAATACATTGAATTTGCAGAAACTGCAGTGACAATTTGCCGGTGAAAAATTAGCGCGTCTAAAAAAATTGCCGCATGCATAAAAATTGTCGCAAAATTATTCATACGCTCATTGACTTTAATGCATTTGGACCAAGTAGTCACACGTATAAAAATTGACGCGCGTCAGTGTCTTTCGCTTACGTCAAAATTATTTTGACACCCGTTGACTTCAATGTGTTTCACAAATTTTTTACCTTTTCGCACAGATTCGCCCATCACTACCCCTTAGTACTCTTGTGCTTGTTTTGGGGTGTCAGTAAGTGATCCCCTGTGTTTCAGAATGACCATTCTGATATGAAACATGGATTTAATAGTACAATAGATTAAAGGGGTTGTTCACCTTTGAGTTAACTTTTAGTAATATTCTGAGACAATTTGCAATAGGTTTTCATTTTTTATTATTTATGGTTTTTGAGTTATTTAGATTTTTATTCAGCATCTCTTCAGTTTGCAATTTCAGGAATCTGGTTGCTAGGGTCCAAATTACCCTAGTAACCATGCATTGATTTAAATAAGAATATGACTAGGAGAGGCCTGAATAGAAAGATGAGTAATAAAAAATAAAAGCAATAACAATAAATGTGAAGCCTTGCAGAATATTTGTTTTTTAGATGGGTCAATGACCCCCATTGAAAGCTGGAAAGAGTCAGAAATAAAATAATTAAAAAACAATAAATAAATAATGCAGTGGAAGAATTTAAAATAGTCATATGGTAGTGTCCAACATTAGGTCATATACTGGTGGGTAACCTGCACAACAATAAATTCTCCAGGCACATATTCGAGGCAAATTTCCACGTGTCCTGTATAAATTCGCGAGACTGCAGCAGAAATTAGCTGGCAAAAAATCTGCTGCAACAAAAAAAAATTGTTGCGCATCAGAATAGTTGTGTGCATAAAATTGTTGCACATCAATATTATTCGGACACCCATTGACTGCATTCAGACAAAATAGTCGCAAAAAAAGTGTTGCTCACATCAAAATTGTCGTTCGTCAAAATTATTTTGACACCCATTGACTTCAATGCATTTTGCAAATTTTTCACTGTTTTGCTAATTTTTCAGTTTCGCACAGATTCGCCCATCACTGGTCCTGGCTAAGACCATTGTATACCATGTAGCAGATTCAAGCCAGTAAAAATGTAGGTTATGGTTCTGTATGAGTTGCAGGCCTGGGCTGGGTCAAGTATTCAAAAACTGAAACCTGACATTTTGTGCAGACTTTATCATATGGCACTTGTAAATATTAGTAAGGTCTAATTGTACTTTGTGGTTTCTGTAGTAACCAGCTTTTGTGGACATTTTGGTTAAGGGCATTCCTGCTGTTTTGACTTATGATTCATTTCTTGTTCCTGTTGTTCCCTGTTCCTGTCTAAGCTGAGAGCAAGTGTGGGGCAATCTTACCTGCCATGTTGTAATACATGTACCAAAAGTTTCTGTGCTTGTCTGACTGCTTCACCTGAACTAACACAGCAGGATTATTGAACCCACAGCTAGCCAAGCAGTTTATTATAGTTACTATACCTATACACAGATGGTTTTTGATTGATTTCTAGAGGGCAACAGGATAAAGAAAACAACAGGAAGTTGAAATGAAGCGTCACTCTCCTTTAGAAGTTTCCATTCTTTGCTATGGGCCTTTCCTCTTGCCGGCCCTGTTATCCCATCTCCAATAAAAGGACATTTTATGCAGAATTCCTATTCCCAATTGCAGGCGCTGTCCTTGTGTTTCTTAAATCCTATCTGTTTCCAAGTAATATGACTGGGTCATGATAAAATTCTGATTAGTATGGCATTTAACATGATAACACGGAGTTAGTGGACTCTGCAAATTAAATTATTGGCTGAGTCCTTTTAATGAACTTAATAATAGCAAAATCCCTTGGTCACACCGGTTTTAAACTGTATTCTAATTTGCTACATAATACTGTGGGGACAGAAAGTTGTAGAGATTAATTGCCTTCGCTTGATTCTCTTGCATTGACAGGAAGAGCCTGCAAGGCAGGGATCCACAGAGAATCATTTTTATGAAGTTATGCCACTCATCACAATTTCTCAAGTTTACTCTTGGCTCTGTCCGACGGCATATGGTGCAGCTCTTGATATACGGCACAAAATCACAATGTTTGGGAGCAGTTATTTTTATTGCGCGGCTGAGACCTGAGTCTCTTTTGGTTTTACATATAGATGGAACTTGGTGATTATAGAAGGAACCCAAAGAGTCAGCATGTGAGTAATAAAATGGAATTCTCATTTTCGTGTCTCCAATATGACTCATAAACTAGAGCTGTGGAACTGTATGATAGTCCTCTGTGGGTAATAAATGGATTGTGTGTGTGTCAC
This sequence comes from Xenopus laevis, assembly GCF_017654675.1. Classification (NCBI taxonomy): domain Eukaryota; kingdom Metazoa; phylum Chordata; class Amphibia; order Anura; family Pipidae; genus Xenopus; species Xenopus laevis. The sequence continues at coordinate 20,532,971 of NC_054373.1, forward strand.
CTGTTCTTATGTTTGTATAGTAAGATAATTCATATAGTACATGGTGACTATTACAGGTATGGAATCTGTGGTCCAGAAAGCTCCAAATTAAGAGAAGGCTATCTCCCACAGACTCCATTTTAATCAAATAATTATTAATTTAAAATGATTTTTGTCTGTAATAATAAAACAATACCTTAAACTTGATCTCAATTACTGTAAGATATAATTAATCCTTACTGGAAGCAGAACAGTCCCATTTGGGTTTAATTCATGATTAAATGATTTTTTAGTAGATCTAAGGTAAGAAGATCCAAATTATGGAAAGAAGCCTTATCTAGAAAACCCTATGACCCGAGCTTTCTGGGAAACAAGTCCCATACCAGTACAAAATATTACAGCTACCCTGCTGCATTTATAACAGATTCTGTGACCTCCCTGTTTTTGTTTTTGTTTTATTTCCACAAGGTAAAGATTATATTGACAATAATTAGCCCAAAACCTATAAGGCAGGCAATGACTGCTTTCTTTATGTCGTATTCAGGGAATTGAATAAGAAGCCAGCTTGGGCACTGTTACTGAATAAGTGACATTTGTTCAAGCAACCCAAGAAATATAGAGGAGCCCAATACTCATGATTCCCTTACCTTAGTACAGTAATCTGGTAAAAGGGAAGGGAAGAGAACTTTAACATGGCTGTCTGCTCAATCAATCGGCACATTGATCAGTGTTGATCACTACACTCCACGGATACAGATTAAAAAATATAGCGGTGGTAATATTCGACTAGATATACTATTGCAGATTTATAACCTTAGGAAAGTTGCATTTCTCTTTTAACCAGCCATGGATGACAACATTTTCCCACCCCAGACCCTGCGCACCCCCATACTACATACTGTACCACAGACATGGGCGCTAAAATGTGAATCCTAAAAAACCATTGGTGGCCAAGCCCCCCCCATGCAAGTTAAAAAAATCGTGGTCAGGAGACCCCATAAAAGTAAAAAACATTAAAAAAACAAAAACAAAACCATTTGTGGCCAAGCCCCCCCCCCCCATGCAAGTTAAAAAAAATGGTGGTCAGGAGACCCCATAAAAGTAAAAAACATTAAAAAAACAAAAACAAAACATTGGTGGCCAAGCCCCCCCCCTTGAAGTTAAAAAAAATGGTGGTCAGGAGACCCCATAAAAGTAAAAAACATTTTAAAAAAAACCATTGGTGGTCAGGAGGCTTAATGAAGTGACGATTTCAGAGATTCTATAAGATGTAGATGAACAACAGATGGAGGGCTACAAGTTGGTTATACCTGAAATAAACACATACAGGTATGGGATCCATTATCCGGAAACCCGTTATCCAGAAAGCTCTAAATTATGGGATGGCCATCCCCCTTAGACTCCATTTTATCCAAATAATTCAAAATTTAAAAAAACATTTCCGTTTTCCATGTAATAATAAAACAATGCATTGTACTTCTCAACTCAACTAAGATATAATTAATCCTTATCGGAATTCCTGGGTGGTGCCAAATAAGGACTGTGATTGGCCATTTGGTAGCCTCTATGTGGATTGTTAACCTACAACCTACATTTCGGTAGTACACCTGGTTTTTATGCAGCGAAAACTTGCCTCCAAGCCTGGTATTCAAAAATAAGCTCCTGCTTTGAGGCCACCGAGAGCAACATCCAATCGGAGACTCCGTTTTATCCAAGTAATTCAAAATTTACAAAAATATTTCCTTTTTCCCTGTAATAATAAAAAAGTTCATTGTACTTGATCTCAACTAAGATATAATTAACCCTTATCGGAAGCAAAACCAGCCTATTTGGTTTATTTAATTTTTACACGATTTTCTAGGATCCATCATCCGGAAAACCCCAGGTCCCAAACATTCTGGATTACAGGTCCCATACCTGTAAAAAAATATTCAAAACAATATGCTTTTTCTTAACACGCAACATTAGGTCCTAGGTCAGACTTTCTCTTTGCTCTGGCCAAAAACATAATCCTTAAAATGGTATCCGTAGGCAACACATTCTATAGCCTGTAGGAAAATTTCAGGGTCACAGCACCCTCACAGAACACCCAGCAAATATTGCATCCTCCTTTGGAACAGTTCTATTTCCCTTTGTTCAAGCCCGGCTCCTGACATGGCACTGTAAAATAATCTATTGATCCAAATCACTACATGCGTGTCCTTCCTCAAGGAGCCTATTCAGTTTCCTTCTGAATTCCCTAATGAATTTGCAGTCACTCTTGGTTCAGATAGCAAGTTCTGTTGTCTTATTACATCTTGGGACACACAAGGACTTCTTGTTTCCAATGAGAATCTTTATCGATTGCTCTTGTAGTGCTTCTTAATTTCTCATTGTGTTTTACACTGTTTACTGTACTTTAGAAAAGGAGCTAATGTTACCATATTTCTCTGTGCTATCCTATATGCATGGAGTCATTAATCAAGGTTGGAAAAAGAAAGTGTCACATTATAATAAATGGAGCAGATTAGGCTGCATTTCTGGAATGCAATTTGTTTATAAAAACTCAAACACAATATTTAATGTTTAAAACCATATCAAAGTATTTAACACTTTTTTTCCGTTTAAATTAAAGGGATCCTGTCAACGGAAAACATGTTTTTTCAAAACGCATCAGTTAAAGGGCATGTAAAGGCAAAAAAATAAAATACCATTTTTACTTTCTTTAATGAAAAAGAAACCTCCATCTCCAATATACTTTAATTAAAAAATGTGTACCGTTTTTTATAAGAAACCTGACTGTATGCAGTGAAATTCTCCCTTCATTTACTGATGTGGATAGGAATTGTCAGATGGTCCCTAACTGCTCTGCAGGGAAACAATCATACATTATGAACAGCAGGGGGAGCCCCCGCCTTACTTCCCAGCCATGCAGAACTTCCCAGCCATGCAGACCACACTGAGCATGCGCACAGTCTTCGTCTTGCAAAGATGTTTAACAAAGTTACAAGATGGTGACCCCCTGTAGCCAACTTTGAAAGCATAAATTATTTGTTTGATTAGGCTTGTGGTGCAGTAAATTCATGTTTATATTTAGTATACAAAATACAGCATTTTTAGCCTTGTTCTATTTTAGACTTTACATGCCCTTTAATAGTGCTACTCCAGCAGAATTCTGTACTGAAATCCATTTATCAAAAGAGCAAACAGATTTTTTTATATTCAATTTTGAAATCTGACATGGGGCTAGACATTTTGTCAATTCCCCAGCTGCCCCTGGTCATGTGACTTGTGCCTGCACTTTAGGAGAGAAATGCTTTCTGGCTGCTGTTTTTCCTTCTCAATGTAACTGAATGTGTCTCAGTGGGACATGGGTTTTTACTATTGAGTGTTGTCCTTAGATCCACCAGGCAGCTGTTATCTTGTGTTAGGGAGCTGTTATCTGGTTACCGTCCCATTGTTCTTTTGTTTGGCTGCTGTTTGGGGAAGGGGTGATATCACTCCAACTTGCAGTACAGCAGTAAAGAGTGATTGAAGTTTATCAGAGCACAAGTCACATGACTTGGGGCAGCTGGGAAATTGACAATATGTCTAGCCCCATGTCAGATTTCAAAATTGAATATAAAAAAATCCATTTGCTCTTTTGAGAAATGGATTTATGTGCAGAATTTTTTTATCCCATGACAGTATTCCTTTAATTACATGTTATTTTAGTCAGATTCTTCAATAGGGTTTGCTCTGAAAAGTTACAAATTTATTGTTATGCTTTTTGGTTGCTCAGCTTTCTATCCAGGTCCTCTCCTATTCATATTCCAGTCTCTTATTTAAATCAATGAGTGGTTGCTAGGGTAATTTGGACCCTAGGTCTCAGAATATCAGAATTTCCATTAGACAAAAGAGTGGTCACAGAGTGGTCACTTATTCCGTTTTGGCAATTAGTGCACAGGGAAGACATAATACTGCAAGTAGAGAAACAATATACATTTTAGAGCAGAGTTGTATATTTAATCACTGTGATCTTTATTTCTTGCCCGTGGTTAAGGGCAGAGACACATGTTGAGATTCTGGAAGATTAGTCGCCCAGCGACAAATCCCCTCTTCTCCGGGCGACTAATCTCCCGGAACTGCCTCCCACCGGCTAGAATGGAAATCGCCAGCAGGATGCTAATCAGTGCACTTCGTTTTCCGAAGTCGCCCCAAGTTGCCTTAACCTTAAGTTATGTTTATATGGAGTTCGCCCTTTAATAAGAAACACTAACATCTAGTGTGAGCAGAGCCATTGGACACCTATTCCTTTACACAGGCCATGGCTGAGAGTAAAGGATCCACTGTAACCCATGATAGTGGAAATATTGTTCTGGTCATAATACACTGATACAGAGATAGAGAACTCTTTATCTTACCGGTTAATAATTCACCCACCATGTTACAGTGGTGTGCTGTGTGATCTCAAAGCATAATTTGTTTTAAAGGTTTGGTTAACTTTTAGCAGTTATTGAGTTATTTCGATTTTTATTCAGCAACTCTACAGTTTGCAATGTCAACAATCCAGTTGCTAGGGTCCAAATTACCCTAACAACCATGCATTGATTTGAGAGACTGGACTATGAATAGAAGAGGGCCTGAATAGAAAGATGAGTAATAAAAAGTAGCACTAACATTAAATGTATAGCCATACAGAGTATTTGTTGTTTAGATGGAGTCAGTGACCCCCATTTGAAAGCTGATAATAATCAGAAGAAGAAGGCAATTCATTAAAAAAATGAAGATCGATTGAGTTGTTGCTTAGAATTAGCCATTCTATAACATACTAAAAGCCAACTTAATGGTGAACTACCCCTTTAAAATGATCCCCTCTGTACTTTTAGGCAAAGCATTGAAATTCCCTTCTGTCAGTGCTACAGACTTTCACAACTGTACCCCCTTTCCAAGCTGTTATGAATTACTCATCAAGCACAATATGGCTTAACAGAAGATATTTAGATATTCAAAGGCCAAGTCCATCCACTTTCAGGGCACGCGGTAAGGTAACCCAATTCTTTAACAAGCCAAGCGGATTCACCTCTCTCTTTCGGTGTTCCTGACAGTCTGACACAGGACAAGTGAGCTTGGTAATTATTTCTCTACATCTGAAACCGAAAACCCATCACGCACAAATCTATTATAAGTCAAAATCTTTTTTGTGTAGTGACTATTTAAATCCATCAAAAATGTAGTTCTCTTAAGTTTGCCAAAGTGCAGACCACATCATTATCCCAGTCTGTAAAGCAAAGGAACCTTTTTTTATTTGCAATTCAAACTCTTTCTGTAGCCTTTCCGAGACTTTGTTTTAACCCTTTTCATGACTTCTAGCTCAGCAATTCTTTAATTTTCCGTGCAGCGTATTGCTGCCCCCTCTAGAACTAAATGGATTAAAACAGTCAGCTTTTGTATTTTGCCTTAGCCTGGATTTCTTAAATATACTGTATCAGAGAAAGCTGATTAAAGTACCATGGAAAGTTCAGCACAAATCATATCACACTGTGCTGCCTATGGATTCCTTTTGCAGCAGAAAACTCATAGCGGTGAACCTAGACTTGCCAAGAGTTGGTTATTCCTCCTCGTATCCCTTCAGCCAAATGTGTAAATTTTTATCTACCCAATGGTTTCATACCAAATGTTAAATCTCTGTTGCCGGGGGTAAAAATGATATCTTGTCTGCATTAAGCTGACACAACATAACTGTTTATAGCCAACATTGTGATTTCACTGCTACTGGTGCTGTAATGGATTATAAGAAGAACTTGTCTCCTATTAATTTATTTATATACTTCATCTTTATATTTTTACATAGAAAAGATTTGTTTTTCAATAATAGAGATTTTCTAATTTGTTAGAATAGAATACCAAGTGTTCTGTTTGGCCCTCTTTTACCTTGCATGGAAAAACATTGGCATGCACATTCTTTGCATATCATTTAGGGGACAAATTAGGAATGCAAAGTGCTCCAAATCCCTGGACTTAAAAGAGTTGTTCACTTTTAAATTAACTTTAAGTATAATGTAGAGAGTGATATTCTGAGACAATCTGCAGTCGCTTTTCATTTTTCATTATTTGTATTTTTTTATTTAGCTTTTTATTCAATAACGCTCCAGTTTACAATTTCAGTCCAAATTACCATAGCAACCATGCACTGATTTGAATAGGAGACTTGAGTATGAATAAGGATGGCATTCATTGAAAGATGAGTAACAGAAAGTAGCAAAAACAATAAGGCTGCAGCCTTTCAGAATATCTGGGTTTTTTTTTTAGATGGGGTCAATGACCCCTGGTTGAAAGCTGGAAAGAGTCAGAAAGAGTCACCTGTAACTACTGTGTTCTACACCTTTCCCTGGTTTAATCTGGCACCAGGCACAGGGAGCAGTCTGCACTTACTATGGTAACTGGAGGAAGTTCTTTGAGCATGAACTCCTATTACTTGAAGTCTTCAGGTTCCTTTTATATTCCTGAGGCACAACATAGCAGGCATGGACCTAACCAGCAAGCCAACCTGGCAAACATCACCTTTGATAAAGTGCTGAACTTTAAATACTTGCGGTCTATGATCACAAATAATGATAGCATGGTTGAAGGAACTAGTTGGTTGATATCATTGAAATCAAGAGCACTCTTGCAGAACACTAAGAAATTGCACCTGTCATCATATCTGGGCATTGACAAATAGGCGAGTTGCTCTTCAAAACCTGGGAGAATAAGCTGCAAGGAGGATATATGGTCCTTTACAGGATGGCAATGAGTGGTGCTTCTGGGTCAATAGGGAGCTATACCAACTGTATGAGGAACCATTGATCTCCATCAAGCTTGGGAGAGCAATACTCTTCTGGAACTGCTACACTGAGCACATAGCAGATGAAAGGGGAACAAAGGTTGTCTTTAGGTAAAGACCTAATGACAGATGATCCATAGGACATCCATGAAAGTGCTGGCTTGACTGTGTGGTAGAGAACCTATCACAGATGGGATATCATGGATAGCAGTCATGGAATAGACTAAGGATCTTCATTAGCTGTAACACTGCTGCGATGGGATGAGTGTAGGGCACAAGGCACTTTAGAGGCCCTGTACTCATTGCTTGTCCAAGGAATGCACCAAATGTTTTAACAAAGGAGTAGTGGGCTCTTTGAACTGCACCATGGATAGATGCAATTTCTAAATATATCTCACTGAGAAAAGGGGTGCAAAATCATTAAAACCAGTATTGGCACCCACCCATTGTTAAATGTACCGTGGTGTTTAAAATATAACTGACTCAACTTGTGCAAATAAAAACTAGTCAATTTATAAAAGTTACACAGACAGGATTGTTTGGAAAAAAAAAAACTATTATGGGACAATATTTTATGTAACACTAAAGGCAGATGATACTTCAAACCCTGCACATGCCAATAAAGCTTCAGTTACCCTAGCTCACTCTCCAATAAGAGTTAAATAAGACATTTTAATAGAGAAACGAAAAGCATAATGATTAATGACTTAAACATATGAAGGACATATTTGTATTGTTTGGTTCATTAGGTAAATAGGGACTGTTCCAGTTTTCCTCTAAGTGTGATCTGCCTACACCATAAGGTATGAGCTCATCCTGCTGCCTTATCCAGAACAGGTGATTTTTGCAATAAATGCCTTAGTTAACGAGAATAATTAATCACAAAATAAAACAAATAAACAAAAAAAAAACTTCCTGGATGATCCCTGACAAGCGATGTACTTTGCAAGTGGATATCTGTCATTATAAAAAAAAGGCAGTATATACTTTTTTTTTCCCCCATGTGTATTTTATAATATGTTCTGTTATTCATCGATGTGTCTGGAATATTCAAATAGATCACTAATGCAGTATGTAATGCACACAATCCCTACAGAAGTTAAATGCTTACAAAGTGCAGGTAATTATAGTGAAATCATAACTGGTGAATGGTAAAGTGAAAAAAATAGACCAGTTTTATATGAAGGATTTACTTTCCATTTATTTTCCATTTAATAGACATAAATAGACATAAAAGTACTGTATGAGAGTGAATTGTATTGCCTGCAAGAATGCTCCTAGTTACATTAATGCATTTGAGTGGGAGTTGATATACTGTTTAGGGCTTTTTGCTCCATCCAAATAGAAAGGCTGAAAATATGATATATGATATATGATATAGAACAATCACTGGGTCAATGTGCCCCCACCCAAGACTCTAAATGGAGAAAAATCAAATTGGATTTCTGCATGAAGAGATGTTAGCACTCAAAGGAGAAATCAAATTATTCTTCATTTGTATTTTTTCAATAAAAAATGAAGATTAAAAAGTGTAACTCATGCAGCTGAGACACAAGGCACATATGGCACACCATAAGTGATGAGTGAAATCAGTGTCGGAATGGGGGAGTTCTGCGCCCACCAGAGCTGCCTTATCAGGGGCCCACATGCAACTGCTCTGGGCCCCCAATTCCCTTCAGCAGCTGCCCGCAACTCGCCTCCACCCTGCCCTGCCCCACCCTGCCCCAACCCAATCGGTCAGGTGGTGAGAAATTGCCATGCCGATTAAGCAGGTGGGTACGTATCTGAGTGGCCCACTGAGTTTTTTCTGACCCTAAGTGAAATCTTTTTTGATTTTGACCATAGATTTCAAAGGGCGCAAAAAAAGTTGTGCAGTAAAAAAAACTGTTGTGTGGTATTCCGCAAAAAAAAACCCCATTGACTTGATTGAGTGGTTTTTGCAACTTTTTGCCGTTTCACATTTTTGTTGGTGAAGCAAAACAGAACAGATTCACTCATCACAACACACAATTTATTTCAATGGGAAATGTTTATTATTTTTCCTGAGTATAAGAATTTTTTCCTTGATCGGTGGCAAATTTAAAAAAAGACTTTATCTTTGTAACGTTTGTGGTAGAGAATGTAGGAGAGCAGACAATTCCTTCCCCTGTTTTTCTGTCTGTGACATCATCCAGCCATTTACAGGATGGAAAGCCATCCGATTGGTTGGGCACCCAAGTACATCCTTGGGAGAGAGGGAGTGCCTGAATTGCAGCCACATGTATAGGGTTTCCCACAGAGCTTAGAAAGGAAAATCCCTGTTGCAGCAGCTAGAGAGAATCAGATCTGTGGAGAGTGACAAGGCTGATTAAAAGGAGTTTCCAGGAAGAAGGAGAAGGAAAGGCTGTGTTTTGCTCTGCTGGAGAATGTATTTAGGGAGAGACAGTTTCTAACTCCTGCCTGTGGATACTTTGGCTACTGTGTGTTTCCCCAGGGTGAAGACAGGTCTTGCTTGTGTACCTGCCACATGGGAGCAGCTACTACTTTCAAAGGGAAAGGCATCTTGGGGCAAGTAGCACTACCTGGGGCATACAAAAGAGCTCTTGGGAAAGGGACATTGAACTGAAAGGAGTGATTCTGCATTTATGTTCCTGGTGTGGGACTGTGCCAAGGGTTGTTAGTCCACACAGGTTTCCCAGAGTAAAAGCTATATTGTGTGATTTGCATTTATAGTTACTAAATACAGTTTACATAAAGTTATATTTGTTTTATTGCAAACTATGTGTGCTTTATTTTCCTAGTGTGTGTGCTCCTCATTGTTTCCTAGGTGGAGGCACTGCGCTGTAAATCCAAGTTCCCAGTACTTTTCATATGCAAAAGGGACTCAGGGCCCCTGGATTGCCAAGGGTTAATTGCTATTTAAACAGTCAGTAACCATATTAGGGTTATATGACCTTAAAAAAGGTAATATGACTCAAACAATTTAAGAAAAGGGTTGCTGTTGTTTAAATGCAGTGAAAATATAATTGTTCCATTAATTTCAACATGGCTGTAAAATCTTGACTGCTCTAAAAATTAAGAAAAAAAACAGAAACTTTGATGGGCTTGAATGCTTCAGGTACAGCTCCCACTGACTTCTATAGTGTCTCACCTGGTTTCAGCTGGCAAACTATTTCACCCCTGCCCTTCCCTACCATTTGCAAATGTCCTCATTAATCAGATATTTATTCTCCTCCAGTTCTGTTAATCACATGATCCACAAGAACTGGGGGTGTAGAGGATGCACCACCTGGATTTAGCAAGTGTGAGGTGTAGATTTTAGGAGAAGGGCTCCATATATAACAAGATAAATAGACACTGGGAGTCATTTATAAAGTTTGTGCAGCACATATTTATTCACATATGGCTATATTGCACAGGGCCGGAACTAGGGGTAGGCAGAGTAGGCACTTGCCTAGGGCGCAAGGCTTGGGGGGACCCCGGCACATACCTTTAACTGCTGCCTATCCCAGTCTGGTCTGGAGCCCTGTTCTCTGTGTGCATGCGTGTGCCTGTTAGGGGAGGTTGATGTGCACATGCACCATAACACGGGGCAATTGCACATGCACGCGCTCAGTAGAGGGGCGCCCAACCGGTCTGGCCCGGCCCTGGTTTTGCACAGGTTTTTCCCCCAAATGCCTACATTTTGCATTGCTGTGCCCATTTTCCTTTTTTTTTTTTTTGCAAATCCCAGTAAAATGCGCATTGTATACAAATATTTGCAAAATGAAATGAGTGTTTGAGTACAGTCACTGTAAGATTTTGTTATGCGCAAATATTGCATTGGCTGTAATTTGCAATTTGCAAAATCAGTTTGCTGAATATTTTTTTCTGCCACCAAAAGTGGCAAAAACTTGAATGCAAAGTGTGGGCAGAAGTTTTAACGCATTGAAACATTTGAAAATGATACACAGGTATGGCATCTGTTGCTCAGAAACCCGTTATACAAAAAGCTCTGAACTACGGAATGGCCGTCTCCCATAAACTCCATTTTATCCAAATAATTCACATTTTTAAAAATGATTTCCTTTTTCTCTGTAATAATAAAACAGTAGCTTATATTTGATCCCAACTAAGATATAATTAATCCTTATTGGAAGAAAAACCAATCTATTGGGGTTATTTAATGTTTACATGATTTTCTAGTAGACTTAACTATAGAGATCCAAATTACTGACAAATCCATATCCAGAAAACACCAGGTCCCGAGCATTTTGGATAACAGGTCCTATATCTGTCCTTTATAAAGATGAACAGATTTCTTTTATTGGCCCAGTTATATAATGTTATTAGCTTTTGAGGAACTTTAGTCTATTCGTCAGCATTTCTGAAACTGATAGAAATAATATTAGTTAAATATTTAAATATTTAAATTAGTTAAATATATTAAAAATTAGTTTCCAAACAGAGCACAGTAAAACACTACATTTCTGTCTCTGTATATAGATTTCTTCTTTTGCATCTTCAGAAGTGAAATAACTGGACAAAACAACATTGAAAGGTTGTAATTGTACCAATCTGTTCAATAAATGAGATCATTCCCTTTAAAAAAAATCCAGATGACATTGCATATGTTGTTTTTTTTATACAGAATTCTGCTGCAGGTGAAGTAGTTTGGATTTGCTCATCATGCTAAGGGGGCTATTTATTAAAGTCTGAATGCTAAAAACTCGAATTCGAATTTTAGAGGGAATTTTTTTTTGGTGATTTATTATACCCAGAGTCTTCAAAAAGTCAGAATCTGAAAATCCTACAACTCAGACCTGCCAAGGTTGTACTGTATATAAGTCAATGGGAGAGGTCCCTATCCTAATTGGAAGTTTTCGTGGTCTACACTGGGTTTAGCCTAAAAATCCAAACATTTTGGGCTTTTTCGGGAAAACCCCCAAAAAATCATATGATTCAGGAAAGAGCCCAAAAAAAACACATGCATCGATTTTTCATATGTTTTGTCGGGTTTTTTCTCAAACCAATTTTTTTTGTATTTAAATATATTTTTTACTTAGCCTTGAGTGCTCCCACAACCCCCATTTTTTTGCATTTTGTAATGTGTCAGAGTTATTCTGCCAGAAGTCTTGCAGTTAGGGTAGAACTACACAGCAAATTTCAATGTGTTTTCGGCGGATCCGAAGCACTGTGCAAAAACGCAGGCGCCAATTTGGATGCAATGAAAAATAAGGTAAGCCATAGCAATGTCGGATGGTGTTGCAGCATTTATATGACACGATGTGCTGCGAAAGAACGCAGATGCTAATTCGGATGCGGCGAAAAATAAGGTAAGCAATAGCAATGTCGGATGGTGTCGCATCGTTCATCCGACACGACTGTTGGATGCAGACGCTGATCCGAGATTTGTATTTCTTACCTTATTTTTCGTCACATCCAACTTGACGTCTGCATTTTGGCACATTGCGTCGGATCCGCCGAAAACCGTTAAAATCGGTCATACTAATGCTGCAGGCCAAGATGTCTTTGATGTGGTTGTAGCACCCCCACACCAGTCCCTTTAAATGGTGGTCCCATGCCTTAAAAAATAGGTGTTGGTTTGGGCAGTCTCTCTCTCTTAAAAGCCACACGCGGGGGAGGATTAAGCCTGTAGAACCAATGCTGTGGTCAAGGCAATTACTGGGGGTCATTTATCAAGACTGGGCAAATTTGCCCATGGGCAGTAACCCATGGCAACCAAACAAATTGCTGCATTCGTTGTTATACTTGCAGCCGGCTTCAAAAAGCTAATCACTGATTGGTTGCTATAGGCAACTGCCCATGGGCAAATTTGCCCGGTGTTGATAAATGCACCACACTGTCTTTTGAAAGCTAATGGTGGGGGAGGACTCAGTGAAACCAATGCCCAGGTAAGGAGATACTTATCCCAAGAAATTCTTCCATGCAGGGAGGTGCCAGCCTTTGAATACTATAGGTAAATATTTAGAGACTGAAATATGGGGTTTACCTTGACGCGATATGGTGGCTTTTCAATTTTATGTTCATAACTTTGTTACTAAAAACCCCTGTTTTTGTACACACACATGCATTTGCATAGATATTGGATTACTGATGAGACAGGGGACCAGGGACTGTGCATTGATCCATCCCCCTTCTTTTTCTCTATGTCTATAGTTCATTTGGCCAGATCAGTAGCACTTTCATTGTAGTTAAATATATTTTTACTTAGCCTTGGAGTGCTCCCACAACCCCCCTTTTCTACTTGAAACTAACAAGAGAAGCGTCACCTGCCTAAGAACAACAAACCGAATGTATGTGCCACTCCAGCTGCTCCTCATTTGAACCAAACTCTGCCTAAGGCTGGAAATTCTTGGTGTATCCCAGAGGTCTCTGTGCTCTTAAACAATGTACAGAGGCCTATAGGTATTTAAACAATACCATGCGCCGTGGGCAAAGTGCAAAAAATATTGTAGAATGCGGTCATTGAGGAAGCGCAGGGCATGGTGCAATGTGCAAAAAAAGGCTCAATCTGCCATGCTTTTGCATTACTTTTTAATGGAACAAAGTACAGAATGTAACTCTTCTCTTACAGCAAGTCAAGGCTGAAGGGCTTGGTTCTTTTCTTCCCTTAGCACTACTGGACTTTTGGCAGTGGCAAGTGTAAGTGTGGCCTAATGTGTGTGTGTGGCCCATGAAATGGGGGGGGGGTCATTTTGGATCAATACAATTGTGCCAATGGGTCCATAATTGCCCTTAATTCTTTTGATGAAGATTTCTTCTGCTGCTATTTATACATGACTAATAATTTGATGTTGAAATACTGAGATTTCTTTGGAGGATACAAACATGGCAATCAGATTGCCCCTAAACTGCTCTCTGTCTGTTCTATTTACAATTGTATTCTCAAACAGTTCTTAATGTAACAGAAGCAACCTACTCTGATGATCACGTCATTACCCTCCCATCCCGAATCGTTATTTTGTTTGAGAGCTAAGGCAGTTTTCTAAGAATTAATAAAAGCTTCATAAGTTGCAATAAAAATGAGTGATCAGTGAAACAAGTGCAAACCCATACATTCCGAACTGTCATCAAATAATATTTCTGCAATATTGGCAATCTGCATAATGCGTCCGTATCCATAAATATGGAGGCTGAGACGTTATTACAATCCCAACAAATAAATAGTGCCAGAAATGAAATAATACATAATGCCACATGAGACTGTCTATATTTCAAACAAGAACAATAATTAAACTCACGATGTCCTTGGTCAAGTTTTTTTTTAAAGAAAAAAGACAAAGATTGCAAGCTCTTGTGAGCCCTCCAATCATTCTATAACCTCTGTTTAACATACGATTATGTTATAATATTGTTGTGCAGCAAAGTAGGACTTGCCAGCGCTGTATAAATAAATGTTGATGAATAATATGGAGGGCAAAGGCCACTCCAGTCTCAAATGTGACGTTTCATATCACTCTGGTGTCTATTGAGAAGTGAGGGCTGTGCTGCCACAAAAGGCCACTGGAGGGCTTGTATAATCAGGAATTATTCACTTAATATACAGATCTATAGATTACATAGGAAAACTTTTTTTATACACATTGGCTAAAAAAACACTCTAATATATATATCCAGCTGTCCCTGCATATGCTGCTGGCAGACCTGGACAGAAAACAGCTGGGCAGCATATTGTACATACTTTATTGCACTATTAAGGTAGAAGCATCGGAAAGGAAATGCTTAATGATCACTGATGGTGACAACATGACTTCCAATCATAATACACTGTCTATATGTTCCTATGTGCACTGCCTTTCCCACTAACTATAAAGAAAAGTGATCTATGGCACTGGTGAAGTGACTTTTCCATAAGACATATATATATATACAGACTTTACTGAGAGTTTAAGGGGTTGTTCACCTTTGAGATAACGTTTAACATGATGCAGAGAGTGATATTCTGAGACAATTTGTATTGGTTTTCATTTTTTTATTATTTATGTTTTTTGAGTTATTTGGCTTTTTATTCAGCAGCTCTTCAATTTGCATTTTAAGCAATCTGGTAGCTAGGGCTCAGATATGAATAGGAGAGGACCTGAATAGAAAGATGAGTAATAAAAAGAAGCAAGAACAATACATGTGTAGCCTTACAGAGCATTTGTTTTTTAGAAGAGGGTCAGTGACGCCCATTTGAAAGCTGCAAAGAGTCAGAAGAAAAAGGCAAATAACTATAAAACTATACAAAATAAATAAAGAAAACCAACGGAACAGTTGCTTAATTGGCCATTCTATAACATACTAAAAGTTACCTTAAAAGTGAACCATTCCTTTAAGTATGCTATAAAAATGCTAATTCTAAGAAAATTTTAATTGGTCTTTATTATTTAAAGTTTTTGGATCATTTGCCTTTTCTTCTGATGCTTTCCAGCTTTCAAATGGGGGCCATTGACCCCATCTAAAAACAAATACTCTGTAAGGTTACACATTTATAGTTATTGCTACTTTGTATTACTCATCTTTCTATTCAGGACTCTCCTATTCATATTCCAGTCTCTTATTCAAATCAGTGCATGGTTGCTAGGGGAATTTGGACTCTAGCAACTGAATTGCTGAAATTGCAAACTGGAGAGCTGCTGAATAAAAAGCTAAATAACTTAAAAAACACAAATTATACAAAATGAAAACCAACTATAAATTGTCTCAGAATATCGCTCTCTACATCATACCAACAGGTAAACAACCCCTTTAACTCAGCCAATAATTATTTTTCATACAGACAACTAAAGACAATAAGAAAAATATGGCATAGGCTTTTTTGTGCTCCTTCTAACAGCCAACAGCCCTTTGCCATACTAGATATATCTCCTATTCCTATGCAACTACATTCTGGGTTTCAACAGCATTCCTCTTCTGTTTCTTTATTTCCAGGGCAAACACTAGATGCTATTCCACAACACAGGGTACTGGCTGGGATTTACATTAAGAAAAAGGGACCTCAAGGCAGAACACTGACTAAGATAAAGAGAGGAGCAATCACAGACACCCAGAAGTTAAATGGGATCAAATCTGGGAGATCTGTCTTATAACAGTTATGAAGTCGAAAGTATCTGTTCATGCTATCTAAAATTATACAGGGTCGGACTGGGCCAGAGAGGCACCAGGAAAAAAAACAGTGGGCCCCAACCCTCTTGGCCCCTGCTGGCACAGACCCGATCTCTGTGTCTCACCCAAAACTGTGTGCTGCTCCCTGACCTCCCCCCTACCTGATCACATCCATAAGAAGAGTTAAGAAGGTAGGCAGCAGCTCAGAGGGGGAGATGGGCAGTGGGTGGGGGCCCTGGAGGTGACGGGGGGCTTGGGGGACCCTGATGAAGCAGCCCCCCCCCCTCAGTTCAATGCTGAAATTATATGTACTCAGTTGGAAGCAAATGCAAGTGTCAGCTAGAGCAATGAAAAGTCCACTGTCATTGCTAGAAAACTCAGCACTTGGCTCCAGCCACGATTGATAGACAGGCAGATACTCTTCCTAAAGTGAAGGAACACCCAGCTGGACAGGGAATCAGGCTACATTTACTCTCCTTGAGATTCTTCCACTGCAGGAGATCCAGACTACTAGCTAGAATACCAACAAGGTGAGAGTAAACCTACTAAGTCCAATCTCATACGTGGTACCAGTGCCTGTTTTATTTATGTCACTACAACTGCAATATCTCACATGTAACACTATAATGAGTATGATTTGTTTTATTCAATAAAACCTTTACCTCTGGCATCTAAATTCTCTTATTTGCAGGGTCTTTGTTGTAGATCAGCAACACCATACAGTTCCTCCATATGTCATTGTGAGGAACCAGCTGAGAAAGGGGGTCTACAAAGTAATAGTGCTCTACTAAAGAGCAGCTAAAACATATTTTGTGCCAAGGCTTTCACACAAAGATCTGTACAGAATGCTTTTGCTGAGATGGGAGTGGAATGACTGGCTTACACTTGGACTGACCTCAACCCAACTTAACACCTGTTTCATAAATGGGAAAGTCAACCATGTACCAAGTCTGTAGCCCAACATCAGTGCCCAAACCTCACACTTCCCCATATGTAATAAAAAGCACTGAGTCTGCCCAGGTGTAGGGATGTAGCGAACTGTTCGCCGGCGAACTTGTTCGCGCGAACTTCGACCGTTCGCGTCCGCCGAATGTTCGCGAACGTCGCGCGACGTTCGCATTTTGAGTTCGCGTTCGATTCGAATACAAATCGTTCGACCATTCGACCATTCGAATTCCTTCGACCGCTAAAAATCGAACGATTTCCATTCGTTCGAACGATTGTAAGCATTCGATCGAATGAAAAGCATTCGATCGAATGCTTCGATCGTTCGATTCGAATGAAAATCGTTCGATCGAACGATTAAAACCCTTCGATCGTTCGAATCGAACGATTTTAGCGGGTGTTCGAAGTTCGCGAACTGTTCGCGAACGTTCGCATTTTTTGCCGGTGTTCGCGAACACCAAATCGGCAGTTCGCTACATCCCTACCCAGGTGCAGTAACCCATAGCTACCAATAAGCAATTTGCTTTTAAACAGATCACCAATCCCTGCTGATTGGTTGCTACAGGTGATTAGACCACTAGGAAAGTTTGCACCTTTAATTACGTGTCCCCATAATACGTTTGTGGCTAAATGGAATTAGATCCCAGAATTAATATAATGGCAAGGATTCCAAGAACAGTAGAGGCTGTTAAAGTAGAAACACAACACCAACTTCATTTTAATACCCTTGGTTTGAAGAATGAGATGTTGGACAGGCAGGTGTCTGGCCATTTAAAATATGTGAAATAGGCCATACGTGAATTAAATAAATATGTATCTAATAAGTTTTAGTTGCTCTTAAATTTTAGTATGTTATAGAATGGCTCATTCTAAGCAACTTTTCAATTCATCTTCATTATTTCTTTTTTATAGTTTTGAATTATTTGCCTTCTTCTTTCCAGCTTTCAAAGAGGGGTCACTGACCCCATCTAAAAACAAAGGCTCTGTAAGGCTACAAATGTATTGTTATTGCAACTTTTTATTACTCATCTTTCTATTCAGGCCTCTCCTATTCATATTCCACTCTCTTATTAAAGGCATGGTTACTAGGGTAATTTGCAACCAGATTGCTAAAATTGCAAACAGGAGAACTGATGAATAAAAAGCTAAATACTAAAAACTAAAAAAAATACTAAAAAACTAAAACTAAAAAATTCATAAATAGTAAAAAATGAAAACCATTTGTAAATAATGTCAGAATATCACAATTTACATCTTACTAAAAATAAATTTAAAGGTGAAGAATTGGTGCTGTAAGTAGGACTTAAAACAAGGTCTGAGAAAGCTGAAAAGTCCTACTTTCCTTGGGAAAGGGTTCAAACAAAATAAAATGAATAATGTATATGGCATAATAATACAGGTACGGGACCTGTTATCCAGAATGCTCTGGACCTGGGGTTTTCCGGATAATGGATCTTTCCAAATTTCGATCTTCATACCTTAAGTCAGAGGTCCCCAACCTTTTTTACCCATGAGCCACATTTAATTGTAAAAAGAGTTGGGGAGCAACACAAGCATGAAAAATATTCCTGGGGGTGCCAAATAAGGGATGGGATTGGCTATTTGGTAGGCCCTATGTGGACAGGCAGTCTAAAGGAGGCTCAGTTTAGTAGTGCATCTGGTTTTATGCAACCACAACTTACCTCCAAGCCAGGAATTAAAAAATAAGCCCCTGCTTTGAGGCCACTGGGAGCAACATCCAAAGGTTTGGTGAGCAACATGTTGCTCACGAGCCACTGGTTGGGGATCACTGCCTTAAGTCTACTAGAAAATAATATAAACATTAAATAAACCCAATAAGCTGGTTGTGCTTCCAATAAGGATTAATTAAATCTTAGTTTGAATCATGTACAAGGTATTGTTTTAATATTAGAGAGAAAAACAAAACCATTTTTAAATTTTTTTATAAAATGGAGTCTATGGGTAACAGCCTTTCCGTAATTCAGGATAACAGGATAATGGGTTTCCTGATAACAAATCCCATACCTGTATTGTATAATTAGTGATGGGCGAATTTCTCCCGTTTCGGCGAAACTGCAAAACATTTACGAAAAATTCTTGAAACTCGAAAATTGATGCACGTGTCAATTTTGGGCGCGTGTCCGAAAAGTCGCTTGTGTCAATTTTGACGCAGAAGCTAAAGTCAATGGGCGTCCGAATACTGTTGGCGCGCAGCGATTTTAACGCGAGTGACTTTTTGGACGCACATCCAAATTTTTTGATGCAGGTGAATTTTCCCCGGAATTTTGCAAATTTATTGGACAGCGTCGAAACGTGGAAATTCGCCACACATTTTCTTGGAAAAACTTCTAATCGAATTTGATCGAATGCACTTTTCCTTCTATTCCTACAATTCTAATTCAGCCATTCGATTGAAAATGGGCCTATTCCACCAAAAAAAAAAACATTGACTTAATTTCGGTTGGTCTTTTTGAATTCGAATTTCGAAGTTTTTCTCAATTCGAAAATCGACCCTTGATAAATATGCCCCTATTTGTAATTAATGTAATGAGAATTTAAAATTGGATAATTATGTGACATAAGTCTAACAGTATCTTTTTCATCAAGACCAGGGTTGGAACATAAGAGGACATGATTATTTTCAACAAACGATCCAAACTAAGATGGAATTAGCATTAAATATTTTGCTGAAACATTCCCGCACTGCACTTACCTGTCCCAATGTTATCTCTCCTGGCCTACAATCAGCAACATTTACACTAAATGCAATTCTGTTCCTATAAATGACTGCTGTATTCAACATCAGAACACTTGGCAATGGCACTGAAGCGGGGGCCTGATCACATTGCTTTCCATGTGCCAGTAATGTCAACTTCTATGCCAGCATTATGGAGGCATCTTGGTATTCCATCTGGTCAGTCTTATTTAATCCTAGCAGGTGCTGCTTATGATTGTATGAAGGGCTGCCAAGGTATTATGGTTTGTGAAAACCTGTAGAATGCTTTTATACATGGGAGGAATTCTTCGTTGCATGCACAAAATGGAACAATCTGATCCCGTATACACAAGGGTTTCATATAAAACACTTTGCAGGATCAGAGTATGGATAGTGATCGCATTGATGCCTTTCTTCTATCCCAGAAGCTGAAAGGGATGCTATATTTATCATTTGCATAGCTGATTAATGTGGGTCCATCTGGTTAAGTAATGACATACATTTATTCAGCTTCCCGCGTATGTCTAATTAAAAAACTGCTTCTAATGAGATTCCACAATAACATTCGGCAGAATTAACAAATCTGTATGGTAAAGTGGCTGTTCATCTTAACATTAATGTTTTAAGTACAGGTAGGGGATCCGTTATTAGTAGTGATGGGCAAATCTGGGGCATTTTGATTCGCCGAATAATTTGGGAAATGGCGAAAAAATTTGCAAAACAGCAAAAATTTCCGAAGTCAATGGGCATCAAAATAACTTTGACGCATGACAATTTTTATATGCGCGACTATTTTGTCCAAATGCATTAAAGTCAATGGGTGTCTGAATAATTTTGACTTGTAGCAATTTTTGTTCACGCTGCAATTTTGATGCGCACCAATTTTATTTGTTGCAACGGATTTTCCACCAGCGAATTTTTGACATACTTTCCCAAAAATACTCGCGGTTGGTGAAATGCAAAAATTCATTGCAAATCCATGCCCTGGCGAATTTATTCGCCCATCACTAGTTATCTGGAAACCCATCATTCAGATAGCTCCAAATTACGGAAGGTTTTTAAAAAAAAAAAAAAAAAAGTACCTTGTACTTGATCCCAAATAAGATATAATTAATCCTTATTGGAAGCAAAACCAGCCTGTTGGGTTTATTTAATGTTTACATGATTTTCTTGTAGACTTTAGTTATGGAGATCCAAATTACAGAAAGATCCCTTATCTGGAAAGCCTCAGGTCCTGAGCATTGGATAACAGGTCCCATACCTATATTAGAATTCAAAGGGGACTGTAGGAACTCTCCAATATATATTCTCCAAATATAAGTAAAATATAATAGAAGTGCTTTGATCTTATATGACCTTAAGTCATGTGGAATCCCCTTTCACACTAAATTGTTAATTTATTCAAAAATACTAGACTATATATTTATATTTCTTTTAGTTTTTAATACCAGTTGAGGTTAGGAATATTCAGAGTACATGGGCTTTTCTACAGAGTAATGTGTCCAAGCTTTTCGTAGAATAGAATTGAAAGAATTGAGACTCAAGAATGTTTGATGGCTCTTTGGGGTAAAAAGTTGACTGTAATACTATGGCTTAAACCTGTCATATCCTGATAAGTAGACAAATTACTATACCCAGTAAAAATGCAAGAGGATTGTGGAGAAGAACCATGTATGGTATGGGATCCGTTATCCAGAAACCTGTTATCCTGAAAGCTACAAATTACTGAAAGGCTGTCTCCCAAAGACTCCATGTTAACCAAATAATCAATTTTTTTTTTAAATGTTTGTCTTTTTGTCTATAATAATAAAATAGTATCTTGTATTTGGGCCAAACTAAGAATTAATTAATCCTCATTGGAAGCAAAACCAGCCTATTGGGTTTATTTAATTCTTACAGATTTTCTAGTAGACTTAGGGGCAGATTTATCAAGGGTCGCATTTCGAAGTTAAAAATACTTCAAAATTCGACCATCAAATTAAAATACTTTGATTTTGAATATCGAATTAGACCTTTTTTTCATCTAATTTGGCTATTCTGTGGTTGAAGTAAAATCGAACGATCGAACGATTTTTACTTAGACTTCAAAAATGTAGAAAAATGCTGTAGAAGGTCCCCATAGGCTAACATAGCACTTCAGCAGGTTTAATTTGGCGAAGTATTGAAGTCGTAGTTTTTTTAAAGAGACAGTAATTAGATTATCGAATGGTCGAATTTTCGAACTATTTTTACTTCGAATTGAAGTCGAAGTAAAGTTGAAGTCGTAGTATCCTTTTCGATGGTTGAAGTATCCAAAAAATTACTTCGAAAGTATAGAGATTCCAATCACAGAAAGATCGCTTATCCAGAAAATCCCAGGTCCCAAGCATTCTGGATAACAGGTCCCATGCTTGTACTAACAACCTACAGTATACAGTATTTGCCACCTCTCCTAGACTGATGATTAGGTTAGATTGATAATATATTTTACTTCTCTTCAGAAGTGTCAGTGTCCCTGCTCCCAACCCCTAACTGTCCCTTAACGTGTGTATCATTCAGACCTGTCGGGTACAGGGGCCACACCAGAGAAGCTCAACACAGCAGCCCACCAAACACATAACCGTATCTTCTACTGCAGCTGTCACCACAACCCTTCACAGCTTTAATGCCCCTCCACTCCCTCCTACGTACACAAAGGAGCAGGACTTTCTCAACAAAATATGAGACCTAAGGGGAAAGTATAGCTCGAGGCCCCCAAAAATGCATTGTGGTGCCAAAATCCTCAGGTGCTTTACCGCCCCCTTTAGCCTTCTCATGTTAGTAAGATCACTGCAGAAATGGATGAGCACTCCATTAACCCAAGACATGCCAGTAAGATCACTGCAAAATTGGCCAATGAGCAACACCATTAATTCCAAACATGCCAGTAAGATCAATTCAGAAAATGAACAATACGCCAGACTGTCCTTCCTCCTGCATAGCATAAAGCTCCTTTTAAACAAATTAGAGATGGTTGTGCATTCCATTGGAACAGCGGGTTCTGGGGACGGGCCCATAACAGGGCAGATCATGACATAAGTAGGTAGGGTTATGACTTGAGAGGGCAGAGTCATGACATCTTAACGAGTTGTGAAGCATGGATCATCTGTGGATTTGATGAGTCTAGCAGCTAGGGAGGGGATCAGAGGTGGTAAATTTGCGATACCAACAGTGGTTTGGTTGGTAAAATAGGTGGCATCCCTATCTGTAGCTGCATTGTACATTCCAATCAGGAATAAGAGTTGTCATGCAGTCCCTATACTGCCCTATAATTGTACAGGGCTCTTTAAGAGCTGTCCCACAGGCTTTGCTCTGGAGAAAGTAATTTAATTATTACTGTATATACAAGAGTTAAAATGGCCTCAGTCTTCATCTGACAGCACTATCAATAGACTTTTGTTCTTTTTAAGACGCATGTAAAATAACACTGTGACAGCACGCACCATATCGGCTTCTATATTGGCTTTATACTTTCATTTTCATGGTTCTCCAGCATGTTAAACAATATTGATTTAATGTTTAATAGTGTGGCATTCAGCATGCAGCCAGTTTCCCACAATGATTATGCCATCATGTTGTAAAACATAAAGAGCTTAAGTACATTAGTCATGTTTCATTCATTCCTTCAGTTACGTTTCCACTGTAAAGGTACAAAAATTGCTTTTTCTCTTTTACTCTGCAAGCATTTGTTTTTCTATTTTGAAATACTGTTCTCACTTTTGCCTGATTAAAATCAGGCAAAGAAACCGAGATGTCATTTTTCATGTACTTATCAATTGTTTCCTAAATGTTATCTTAGTACAAAGAGGATGCTGGGCCATAAGGGCCCCATTATCTTTCTACCCTTCTGTGAAAGTTCAGCTTTTAGTTCCAGTCTGCTATAATAAGCTAGTTGCAATGCCAGCATGAAAAATGTTCCTGGTGGTGAAAAATAAATGGCCGTTTGGTAGCCGCTATGTGGAATGGCATCCTAATGGAGGCTCTGTTTGGCAGTACCCTCATTCTGTATGGAACCAAAAACTTGCCTCTAATCCAGGAATTCAAAAATAAACACCTGCTTTGAGGCCACTGGAACCGACATCCAAGGGGTTGGTGACAAACATGTTTGAGTTCTATCACCACTTGAAGGTCCATCCTCTGACCAGGACCCCCTCCTTTAAAGTTCCAACCTTTTTGGAGACTCCCTTTAGGTCAGGGGTCCCCAATACTTATTACCCTTGAGCAACATTCAAATATAAAATGACTTGGGGAGCAAGGCACCAGGAAAAATGCTCTTGGGGTGCCAAATAAGTGCAGCAATTTGGTGGCTCATATGTAGACTGGCAGCCTACTGGAGGCTCTATTTGGAAGTACCCTTGGATTTCATGCAACAAAAACTTCAAAAACCTCCAAGCCAGGAATTCAAAAATAAGCACCTGCTTTGAGGACACTGGAGCCAACATCCAAGGAGTTGGTGACCAACATGTTGCTCACGAGCCACTGGTTGGGCATTACTGGTCGAACTAAATCTTATTTGTGTTAAATGTTAGGAAACTATGCTTAAATGTGTGCCAACATCTTGTGCAGACTTTATATCCCTGGCCATTAAGTTTCCATGCCTGACAAATTTACAATTTATGGCCTATGTGTGTTGAGTCAACTTGTGTCCCTCATATTGAGGAAAGAGGGGGTTGTACTTGTGGAAAGACAGTAGCGCCTATTTCTTGCCGGAAAAGAAGAAAGACAGAGTTGTATTAACTATACATCATTATATTTTAATTTGATTGTTTCAGGAACCACATTCTTCACCGAGATCCCCAGGCCGCCAATAAAATACTGTAAATCCCTCACTTGGAATTAAAATAAAAAGTTCAGATGAGAGAAAGATGGAGCTGGAAATGTTTTAATCACAGTTTTATTTTCACCACCAAAAAAAATTGTGTTCTAGAGTACGCATGCAGTGTTTTCCTTTATAATGAACAATGATTTGTTTAATACGAGATGATTAAGTATTCCGTTCACTGTAGTACTTTATGTTTCCTATTAAGAGCTTGTCCGTCGCATGGTTTCTAGGCAATAAATAATTTAAGCAAGTTGTACATGCACTCCTGAATAATTTAATTCTGACAGAAACGTAAATTATAATATTCTGTCGGGGGCTCTTTTTAAACAACAGTTGTTCTGAAGTCACATTATTATAGGGATTAACTCAGTACTTTCGTGTAAGTGAAAGTGAAATACTATGTTAACTGCTTGGCCTCTTAACTCTTTTCCTGTGCAATTTGCCGCTGATCAAAAAGGGCAGTGTTAAGTGGAATAATTGATTGTTCTTATCACAAAGCCCTCATATTCGATACATTTGTATTTTTAAGGCACGGACTAATAGGTCTTTAAAGAAAATCACAGAAACGTGCATTTAATGCAAAATGATTACCCTGGGAAAAACATATAAAAGCCTATAATCATTGTTCTTGTCATGTCCTGACTAGAATAGCTTTGACCTTACAATTATCTTGATCTGAATTTAGGTGAGCCTTTAATTGCAGAAGAATTGCCCAGATGTAGTCAGAACAGGTATTAACCTCTAATTCTTAATTGAGATCTAAATACATTTCTCAGCGTGCTGAAATGTTTCCCACTGTTGTAGCTCTCCCGGGCAATTTCTGCCTATCAGGGGATGCTAATTCAGCACAAGATGAAAATCAACCAGTTGGAAATCCTGAATGTTAGCAAAAGGGAAAGTTGTGTTCACCAGTCAACAATACTAAAAGATAAAAGGGCTCATTTACAGATATGTACAGTGTCGGACAGGACCGGCGGGACACCAGGAAAAACCTGGTGGGCCCTGACCCTTGTGGGCCCCACCAGCCAAGATCCAATCCTTGCCCAAAGGCTGAAAGTCTGACCTCCCTCCCTGGCCCTCGGCACGGCTGAAAGTAAAAGAAGATGTTGGGGGCTGGAGGGGGGATTTGCAGCTTGGGGAGTGGAGCCAAAGGACACTTTCTGTCTGGGGTGGGGGGCCTGGGGGTGGTGGAAGGCCCCAAGGCAGCAGCCCCAGTGGGCCCCAGTCTCCCCAGTCCGACTCTGGAGATGTAAGTGCAATTGTACTAAAATAGATGCAAATGTTGCTGGTAGTGATGAACAAAACTGCCCTGTTTCACTTTGCTGAAAATTTAAAAAAATTTACCAAAATGTCTGAGAATTTAGTTCTCGTCCCCCTCCAAAAAAAAAAACAAAAAACATTTCCTTGACAAAACAATGCATGTGCATGGTTGCAAATTGGATTCAGCTAATGCAACCTGCTTCGGGAACCCTATAATTCCATCACCTTCACGGCAGCTCTAGGTTCCCCAAATGTCCCCCAATGAAACCTTTGAATAAGGGAGTTTGTTCCTTACCTTACCAACAGGTGATGTTGGTCTATGATTATTGACTAGTGATTGGCAAATTTCTCCCGTTTCAATTTGGAGAAAAATTCGCAAAAAAATTGTGAAACTCAACTCAACTGAATAGTGTTGACGCGCATCGATTTTGACGCGAACGACTTTTCAGACGCGCAAAACACGGAAACTCGCCGCAAATTCGAGCCAGGCAAATTTATCCGCCGATCACTACTGTTGGTGCCTGTCTCTATTTTGTCAAGCTCCCCAATGTCTATAGATGTACTTTCATGTGATTCAGTAAAAAGGCAGGAGCATGGTTGGATGGAAGTTTCAAAGTAATGAACGGCATCAACAAGCACAACTGTTGCTTTCATTTTAGTGCAACCGTACTTGTGGCTACATTCATAAATGAGCCTTATTAATGTTATCCAACTACATCAAATTCATCCCTGGCAGTGTTGAACTGGAGACCCAAGGGCCCACTGGAGGTCCTGCCCTCCCCACCCTACCACCCAGCACCATTAAATGGCACCATTTTCCAGCATGAAGCGTTGGTGTCCAGTGCAGCTACAGTATCTAAACAAGCTGTTAAAGGAGAAGGAAAGCCACAATCATTTGGGGGTCTCAAAAGATATATACAGGTATGGCACTGTTATCCAGAATACTTAGGACCTTGAGACAGATCTTTAAGTAATTTGGATCTTCATATTTTAAGTCTACTAGAAAATCATATGAATAGCTCTTTTGCACCAGTAACAAATGCCCAAAATGCATTAAAAAGATTTATACTTTGTTGTTTTATTTTATTATATATTAGTTTGGATCAAGTACAATGTACTGTTTTATTATTACAGAGAAAAAGGAAAAAATTTTAAAAAAAATTGTATTATTTGAATAAAATGTAGTGATGGGTGAATTTGTTCGACCAGGCATGGATTCGCAGCGAATTTCCGTATATTTTTGCTATGACAAAAAAGTTGCTAGTGTAAAAATTGTTGCACGTCAAAATAATTTTGACGCCCATTGACTTCACTGTATTTCAAGTGAAAAGAGACAGATTCGCCCATCACTAATAAAATGGAGTCTATTGGAGATGGCCTTTCCTTAAAGGGATACTGTCATGGGAAAAAATGTTTTTTTCAAAATGAATCAGTTAATAGTGCTGCTCCAGCAGAATTCTGCACTCAAATCCATTTTTCAAAAGAGCAAACAGATTTTTTTTATATTCAATTTTGAAATCTGACATGGGGCTAGACATATTGTCAATTTCCCAGCTGCCCCAAGTGCTCTGATAAACTTTAATCACTGTACTGCAAGTTGGAGTGATATCACCCCCTCCCTTTCCCCCCCCAGCAGCCAAACAAAAGAACAATGGGAAGGTAACCAGATAACAGCTCCTTAACACAAGATAACAGCTGCCTGGTAGATCTAAGAACAACACTCAATAGTAAAAACCCATGTCCCACTGAAACACATTCAGTTACATTGAGAAGGAAAAACAGCAGCCTGCCAGAAAGCATTTCTCTCCTGAAGTGCAGGCACAAGTCACATGACCAGGGGCAGCTGGGAAATTGACAAAATGTCTAGCCCCATGTCAGATTTCAAAATTGAATATAAAAAAATCAGTTTGCTCTTTTGAGAAATGGATTTCAGTGCAGAATTCTGCTGGAGCAGCACTATTAACTGATGTGTTTTGAAAAAAAATGTTTTTCCCATGACAGTATCCCTTTAATTCAGAGCTTTCTGGATAGCAGGTTTGCAGATAACGGATCCTATTCCTGTAATAGTTTCTGGTGACAAATAGTTAAATACAAAAGCCTAGAAGAAATTTCAACCACTGCTAATAGTGAAGGTCAGGAAACCCTTGTAATGCCATTTGCCTTTGTGTTTTTAGTTAAAGAAGTCATTATTAGTTAGCAGATTTAGTCATGCAGAAAACACTTGCTCTGTCAGTTTCGGAATAATTACCTTCTTTATACGGAGCCCGTGCGCAACTTGAAATCCCCAGAACAAACCATTAAACTAGTTCTTGTCAAATGACTCCACGCACAAACATAATCAAGTGATATGTGTGTCTTTTAAATAATTACAACTGTGTAGCGCTGGATACAGGTACGCAAAATCTCCGACGACAAAAGTCTTTTGTGCTTTTCTTTATGCCGGAATCCAAAAGTCTCTGATTAAAAATCCATGGCTCATTAAGCATAAGAGGAGGAGTACCGACTTGCTGAAGAAATATTACATTCTGCCTGGGCTGCTTTGTCCAAATGTGAAGACTTATCTGTAAAACTTGCACACAATTACTTTTTAATGATTTTGCATTGGCTCATTAGGAGAGCGAGTCATTACTGGGAAGCAGAAGTGTAATCAGGCAAATATATACTACAGACACAAACAGAGGATTTTGAATCCCCCAAAAAAGATGACTTTTACACCATTTACACCGTTTCAAAGGGAAGCCCCAATAGTAAGGTATGGAACAAACAAAAGCTAGGTAAATGATTTTGTACCGTTACTATTAGGGGCAGATTTACTAAGCTCGAGTGAAGGATTCAAATGAAAAAAAAAATCGAATTTCGAAGTATTTTTTTGGGTACTTCAACCATCGAATGGGTCAAATTCGAACGATTCAAAGTAACCATTCAATAGTCAAAGTACTGTCTCTTTAAAAAATACTTTGACTAAATACTGCCATTTTAAACCTTCCAAGGTTCAATGTTAGCCCATGTGGACCTTCCCCAGCACTATTCTAAGTTTTTTTGTGGTCAAATAAAAATCCTTTGACCGATCGCTTAAAATCGCTCGAATGATTTTTATTCGATAGTTCGATCGAAGTATTTGCGGTAAATCCTTCGAATTCGATATTCGAAGGATTTTACTTCGAGGGTTTTTTAACCCTCGTAATTCGACCCTTAGTAAATCTGCCCCTTAGAGTCAGTCCAACCATCTGTAATGTTATAAGATAAGTACAGAGGTACTTTAATCTTATGAAGATGAATATAAGCAGGGGCATAACAATAGAATTTTTAATTGATTATGTTTAGAAAGTTTCTTATTTCAGTATGATAAAGCTTACATTCATTTTATTTTCATGATAGTTCCCCTTTTAATGTGGCTAAAGATAATTTAATCAAGGTAACGTCTTGCTTCCATTTGGTCTTTCATGCCATCATTAACCGCAGCCCAGACTGTATTGTAGGTCATAAATATGCACAGCTTTACATGTGTTAAGGTGCAGCTGTTCTCAGTCCTTCTTTATACTCTGTGCCAATGTGCACCTTAGTGCCTATTAAAGTTAATGAAGCTTTAGCCATAAGGTGCAACTTGCAGAGGGATACAGAAACACTGTCATTTATACCTGCCACTGTCTAGGAATAAAGTACTGGGCTCTCTCTGCACATTGTGCCCAAGTGCAATTTTTTTTTTTATATCCACAATATTGAGCATAACCAAGAGGCATAATATTACTCTCCCATGCACCACCAACATGCAGGGTCAGACTGGGCCAGCAGGACATCTGGAAAAACCCTGGTGGGCACCACTGATCCAGGCCCCCCTCACTCACCCATGATGCACATGTTGTAGTATGATTTTTTGTCACCTCTGGCATGCAGCTGTGGTATAAATACACATATATAAACTATATATACCAATATCTATGCTAATTGTTTATTTTAGTATCACAATAACCTTTGAACTTATGAAGAAATCATCCAAGCCACTCTTATAGGAGAACGAAAGCATAACTAAAGAAGTAGCTAGAAATGTTGTACATTATCTTTTGTGTTTCGGTACCAGCCCAAGGCAACCACATCCCTAAAGATCTGTGTCTCCAAAGATGCCCCAGTAGCTCCCCATCTTCTTTTCTGTTGATTCACTGCAAATGCTCTGTGCTGCTGTCACTTACTGAGCTTAGGGACCCACTCACAATATACAGTACACATAGAATAGAAATGTCACAATATAAGGCTGATTAGTAATTAATACAGATAATTACTACATGGCAGCTCAGAAACCATTGCATTGAGTGCCCTGTAGCATCAGCTTATATTACAGACCAACCTCATTTTCTGCTTGATAAAAACTTTAGGCTGGTGCAATAAGTTCATTATATAAAATATGGCTTTTTTAGCTATATTCATTTTTTGGATTTAGTTCTCCTTTAAAGACATTAACTGAATCAGCATCACAACATCACCCGGCAGTGCATTCAACAACCTCACTGTCCTGACTGTGAAGAACCACCTACGTTGCTTCAAACGAAAGTTATTTTCCTCTGGTACAGTGATTCTTTTTATGGGAAAAAAGATCCCCCACTATCTGTCTTTAATGTCCTCTTATGTGTAAAGAGTAACCATGCCCTCTAGAAGCTCCTTTTCTCCAGAGGAAACAACACCAACTTTGACAGTTTATCCTTATAGTTTAAATCCTCCATCTCTCTTACCAGTTTAGTTGCACATCTGTGCAAATAAAGCATAAGGTGTGATTTCTTTAGCAAGAATCAGTTACATGTGTAGGTGCAACAAGCAAAGATAACCTGGCACATAACAATTCTTTTCCTCAAGACAGGTGCTAATTCCAGGACTCCCTTTATTCCATGGACTGTGTACTTGAGGGGATACTAAATGAATTTCATGTGTTTTCATCAATTTAGAAATCAAACGTTACTTAATTGGCCAAAGCCCACTCTTCTCTAACCTTGTTTTGTCTACCAAATCACAAACTAAACATTTACTTGTATTCTGAAATAATTCCAGTACGTTTTATATCAAAGAATGCTTAATTTTTCTCACAAAGCAGATGTTCAATTACACTTTATTATTATCAACCTTTATTTATGGAACACCACCATTTTACTCAGCACTTTACATAAACATCATTCACATTAGTACCTGCTAAAGAAGAGCTTGCAATCTAAGGTCCCTATCATTTTTCACACGATTCTATTTAATTAGGAGCAAATTAGCACATTTTTGTAATTTGGGAGGAAACAGGAATACCCAGCATAAACCTTCAAATCATGGGGAGTCCTTGCTGTAACTGAACCTATGACTCCAGCATCACAATGCTGACCACCATTTTTATAATTAAAATGCTAGCTTTTAGTAATGAGTGAAATTCTTCATTAGGCATTAAGCATAGTTATTGGCAAATACTGTCACAAAATTGGCCATTGAGCCTAATGCATTTAGTGCCAAAAAAAGTTGTGGTGAAAAAAGTCTCCACTAACTTCCATGGCTTCGAAAACATGCCCATTGACTCCAATGTATTTTGCGTGAAAAAAAACATCACCATGAAAAATCTCCCTCTGACTTCAATGTGTTTGGCAAATATTCCCACGATTAATCTGTACTTTTCGTCATGGACAGCACCGTTCACAGGAAAGTTTTCTTTAAACACCTTTATTTAGACATGGGCACCGACCCAGAAAAACACAACGTTTCAGACCGACAATGGTCTTTTATCAAGCTAAATAAAAGACCAGTGTCGGTCTGAAACGTTGTGTTTTTCTGGGTCGGTGCCCATGTCTAAATAAAGGAGTTTAAAGAAAACTTTCCTGTGAACGGTGCTGTCCATGACGAAAAGTAAAGATTAAGGTGGAAACTGTGGGACGTGCATCAGATGGAAACGATTTGCTGACTAAACTCTTGCTGCAATATACCCACGGTTTCATAAACTTTTCGGTGAAATAGGACTAATTCGCACATCACTAGTGATGGGCGAATAAATTCGGCAGGCGCAAATTCGCAATGAATTTCCGCATTTCGCCACTGGCGAATACATTTTCGAAACTTCAAAAAAAACCCGCTGTGTCAAAAAAATTTGCGAGCGTCCAAATAGTCGCATGCATAAACATTGTCAAGCGTCAAAATTATTCGGACGTCCACTAACTTTAATACATCTGGACAAAATAGGCGCACATATAAAAATTGTTTCGGACGTCAAAATTGACTTAAATGCTTTTGCAAATTTTTTGCTGTTTCATGAATTTCACAATAAATTTGCGAATTTTTCTGCAGACCCACGGGACAAATTTGCCCATTACTACTCATCACCACTAGCTAGCTCTACAACAGACCAGTCAAACGTATGAGGTCTAAAATCCTATTTGAAACCCCTTTGCATTTTTCTGTAATTCCAAGGGAATTTCTGAAGTTTATTGAAACTAAATATATGTAGCAACAAAAACCTGTGCATTAGCAAGTAAATGTCCACAACAATTAAACAGATGCATTTTCAAAGTTAAAATATAGGATGGAAAAACAATTCACTTAACTTCTAAATTAACATTTTATTTGCAATGTTCGATTTATTAGATAGTTATTACACAGCAAATCATAATTGTGGATATGGCAGTTTTAATGGAGGTGGTGTTTTCTCCCTGCTAATAGTAAGGCTTTTAGTAAGGCATTTATAATAAATTGTTCACTGAAAATAAAAAAAATTTTATTTTGCATATTTTTATATCTCTGTATGATATGAGAAATCATCTCTACACCTGTTGTATCACGTGCAGCACCACCAGAATGATCATTATAACAGAACTGATGCTGCAGAGTTATTTATGCCATACATTGCACTCTTCATGAGACAAATAATTTAGGTAACAGAATATCTTTAATCACTTTTATTCTGATTTATTAAATTCAATCACAATTTAGAAAAATATGGGCTCACAAGCCAAACCTGTTCTAGGGAAACAAGCAATGAAGCAGCCATAACCATCGTTTTTTTCCCCATCAGGAATTGTATTCTATGCACTATAATTTAATTACGCATATTACAACTTCTAGAGGGCTGAAACGAGGATTTGGAATTGAGAAGATGGGTTTTATTGTACATTCTGAATATTAAAAGTATTCTGAAAGTTCAGTGCTAGTTCCCTAGCAAATATATGGCAGGGACATGTCAAATCATTTGTATTGGCTTTGAACATTAATATTCCAGACAGTACTGCAGCTCCTATCTTCCACTGCAGATCCCCCACAAAGAGTATCAATTCAGTTACATGAGTACTTGTGTTTAAAGGGCACGTAAAGGCAAAAAAATAAAATCCCATTTTTACTTTCTTTAACGAAAAAGAAACCTATCTCCAATATACTCTAATAAAAAATGTGTACAGTTTTTATAAGAAACCTGACTGTATGCAGTGAAATTCCCACTTCATTTACAGCTGTGGATAGGAATTGTCAGACGGTCCCTAACTGCTGAGCAGGGAAGCAATCATACAAGATTCCTTTTATCCCAAGGCTTTCTTTTCCATAAAAAATTTTCTTTATTTAAATTAGCATTAAAAGTAGCAATCATACTTATGAACAGCAGGGGGAGCCCCCGCATTACTTCCCAGCCATGCAGAACTCAAGCAGCTTTGTTTATGACGATCCCTATGCAGCCCAGACCACACTGAGCATGTGCACAGTCTTAGTTTGCGAAGATGTTTAACAAAGTTACAAGATGGTGTCCTCCTGTGGCCAACTTTGAAAGCATAAATTATTTGTTTGATTAGGCTTGTGGTGTAGTAAGTTCATGTTTATATTTAGTATACAAAATACAGCATTTCTAGCCTTATTCTATTTTGGACTTTACATGCCCTTTAAGGAAACAATAATTATTTAACAAAAATCTAATTTCAGAGGTTTTAGAGGTTTTTTTTTTTTACTTTGAAAAAAAACTTGAATGTTTGATGAATGCAACTGTGGAAAACGCAAATACCTTGAATCTGTGAGTTTACAAGGCCAAAAAACTAAAATTTACAAGCTCAAAAAAACTCAAAAGTATCAAATTAAAAAAATGGCTTGCATTTTGCATAAGACAGCTCCCACTGATTTCTACATGAACTCACAAGCTTTTAGATACTGTCGTTTTACATTCAAGTTTTTGGAGTTTTTTGTGCTTAATTAAAACCAAACATTCAAGTTTTTGAAAATATAGTTTGAATTTGCAAAAAATTCAAATTGTGGAAAAAGATTTAAATTAAAACCTTGTTACAATACCCACCAAAACTCTAAATGCAGTATTATATTTGATAGAGTAAATATTTTGTATCTTCATATTTCTAATGCTTTCACTTTACGAAGTATGTTTAGGATCATTCCTATGTAATAAATAGACTGAGAGAGCTAAGACCAAGTTAACTGACAAAATAATGTGTATGTGCCTATTTAATTTAAGGAATGTTATGAATAAGGCTCTTTCTCACAAATGAGGGTTCAAAGTTTGATGCAAATGGTGAGCTGTTGAGCTTGTGATTTCTTGCTAAGATTTTATAGGACTAAAATCTCAGATGTAATTCAAAAACAATCCTAAGCACTTTGGCCACATGGTAATTAAAGAGAACTAAACCCTAACAATGAATATGGCTAAAAATGTCATATTTTATATAGTGAACTTATTGCACGAGGCTAAAGTTTCAGCTTGTCAATAGCAGCAATGATCCAGGACTTCAAACTTGTCACAGGGGGTCACCATCTTGGAAAGTGTCTGCGACACTCACATGCTCAGTGGGCTCTGAACAGCTAAGCTTAGAGGTTGTCACTTTGGAGACATAGATATTTACTGTTAATGGTCTGTGGTTGCCTTGGGCTGATACAGAAGCATAAAACATAATGGAGCCCACATCCATTCAGCTTCTTATGTTCTCAGTTTAGAGATCATATTGAACACGGCTTTGAAATCCTTGAAGGCAACAATGAACTTGTTAATGGTAGAGTCAAATGTATTGGGTGACTGGGCCCACCAACAATGGATCTATTTCTGGTGGAAAGGCCCCTATTTTCCACCTGTAACATTAAACACATGACATAGATCTTGAGAACTATACCTAGGTCTAAAGAAGGAGATGCCATGGTGAGATGCACAACTGCTTAAAAGGAGTGAGTGTACAAGTAGTGAAGTAGGAGATAATTTCCCTCACCTTTGTTCAGCCTAAGGAAGGCAGGGTTGGGGTCACAACAGTCTGCTAAAAAAATGTCATGATCATTAAATAAACTGAATACATTTGATGTATCATAGTAACATAGTAACATTGTAAGTTAGGTTGAAAAAAGACACGTCCATTAAGTTCAACCTTTTAAGTCTAAATATTAATTGCCTAATTGTTAGCTGAACCAGAGGAAGGCAAAGTACCCCATATGAAGCTTCTCCAATTTGCCTCAGGGCACTGACTCAGATCAGTCCCTGGATCAACTTGTACTACAAGTTATCTTCCCATAACCCTGTATTCCCTCATTTGCTAAAATGCTATCCAACACCTTCTTAAAGCTATCTACTGTATCAGCCAGTATGACGGGTGAGAATTCCACATCTTCACAGCTATCACTGTAAAAAAAAAAACTCTGAATATTTAGACAGAACCTCCTTTCTTCTTATCGGAATGGGTGTCCTCTTGTCAGTTGGAAGGGCCTACTGGTAAATAAAGTTTTAGAGAGGTTATTGTTAGGGATGCACCAAATCCGCTATTTTGGATTCCGCTGAACCCCCGAATCCTTTGTGAATGATTCGGCTGAATCCCGAACCAAACCCAAACCCTAATTTACATATGCAATTTAGGGGTGGGAAGGGGAAAAATGTTACTTCTTTGTTTTGTGACGAAAAGTCACGCGGTTTCCCTCCCCACCTCTAATTTGCATATGCAAATTAGGATTCAGATTCGGTTCTGCCAGGCAGAAGGATTCGGCCGAATCCAAATCCAGCTGAAAAAGGCCGAATCCTGGCCGAATCCCGAACCGAATCCTGGATTCGGTACATCCCTAGTTATTGTATGAATCCCTTATACATAGTTATCAAATCCACCCTTAAGCACCTCTTCTCCAGCAGGAACAACCCCAACTTGGTTAGTCTTTCCTCATAGCTGAAATTTTCTATACCTTTTACCATCTTAGTTGCCCTTCTCTGGACCCTCTCTAATTTTGAGTACTGGAGACCATAACTACACTACATTTTCTAGATGGGGCCTTACCAGCACTCTATACAGTGGAAGAATCTCGTTTTACATCCCAAGTACATGACTTTACATTTATTGACATTGAATCTCATCTGCCACTTAGCTGCCCAGATTGCCAGTTTGTCAAGATCCTGCCACAAGGATGTTAGATCCTGGATGGAATTAATTGGGCTGTATAGTTTTGTGTCATCTGCAAACACTGATGAATTACTTACAGTAACCTTCCCTAAGTCATTAATGAACAAGTTTAATAAAATTGGACCCAATACAGAGCTCTGAGGGACCGCACTGAGAACCTTACTCCAAGTAGCAAATGTACCATTAACAACCACCCTCTGTACC
This sequence comes from Xenopus laevis, assembly GCF_017654675.1. Taxonomy (NCBI): domain Eukaryota; kingdom Metazoa; phylum Chordata; class Amphibia; order Anura; family Pipidae; genus Xenopus; species Xenopus laevis. The sequence continues at coordinate 20,569,126 of NC_054373.1, forward strand.
CAATCCTGTAGCCAGTTCAATCCATGTGCAAACGACTTCATTAAACCCAACAGCCCTTAGTTTAGAAAGCAGTCATTTGTGGGGTACTGTATCAAATGCTTTGGCGTAAAAACAAATAGATCACATCTACTGATCTCCCTGTCCATATTCCTTCTGTATATATTACAACCATACTGGTACCATTATTTAAAGGAACAATACTCTCAATCCACATCTTTTTACTATAAATATACTTAAAAGACTTAGGTTATTCTTAAATTCTGCCGCAAAGTGCTCCTCATTTCCTATCTTTGCCTTTTGGATTGCTGTTTTCCATTTATTATAGTGTTTATATTGGTTAAATGCAGTAGCAATAAGGGGCAGAATTTTCGAAGTAAAAAAAGTTTGAAATTTTAAGTTATTTTTTGGATACATCGACCATCAAATAGGATACTACGACTTCGAATTTACTTCGATTCAAAGTAAAAATCGTTCGAATATTTGACCATTCGATTGTCAAAGTACTGTCTGTTTAAAAAAACTTTGACTTCAATACTTCGCCAACTTAAACCTGCCGAAGTGCTATGTTAGCCTATGGGGACCTGCCAGAGCATATTTCTACATTTTTTGGTATTGAAGGAAAATCGTACGATCGTACGATAAAATCGTTCGATTTGTACGATTCGAAGTACGATTAGAGTACTATCGTACGATCGTACTACGATCGGAATACGATCGTACGATGAATAAAATCCTCCGACTTCGAATGTCGGAGGATTCTATTTGATGGTCGAATTTCAAAGTATTTTCCACTTCGAAATTCGACCCTTGATAAATCTGCCCCTAAGTCATTCTTCTTATATGTTCATACACTTCTTTAAAAATGAGAAAATATTAATAAAAACATGTCACAGGTCTCATCTTGTTTTGATTTCTTTTTTAAAATTTAATTTGATCACAAAAGTTTTATCAAACCAATGAATTTACTAAGAATAACTTAAACATTTCTCTTGCTAAGCCGATGCTTCAATTTGTATTGCTTACTAAGTAAAACTGTTTTTCATGCTGGGAGTAGTTATAAAGGTCGTACTTCAGGTATGTTAAAAAGAGTTCTTCAAATTCTCTGGGGTGAAGCTGCAAATTGAACTTAGCACAAGCCTTCTGAAGGCTGATAGTCTGTTTTATGTCTATTTTCTGTCTGTAAATGTATTGGTTGAACATTTATCTTCTATTGAGAAGTTTGTGTGTAAATTATATAACAAAAAAGGGAAAGCTGTGCTCACCACTAAATTATAAGCCATTAGTTAGGGGAGCAATGAAGATGTGATCATAAAATTCATAAAAACAAAGACAGAAAGTCCTTTGCACTCACATATTATCAAATAAGACATTTTTATGTCATTAAGCAACTAAACAAATTTCCTTTCAGCACAACATTGCTGGTGTTTGTCCATCTGTTATTATATATTCAAGCTGGCCAAGTGCATCAAAGTCATCCCCGGTCTGGCCAGTCCAACACTCACTTATATCTGATTTCTTAAGAATTCTATTAATTCATTTTACATTTTTCAATAAGGATTTAGTTGTACATGCAAATTGCTTTCCTACGTTAAAACTCCCTAATGGTTGCCCCTCTGTAAAATCTGTAAAAAATAAAACAGTACCATGTAATTGATGGTAACTAAGCTGCATGAATCCTTGTTGGTGGCAAAACAATCCTGCTGGGTTTAAATGCCTTGTTTCGCTTTGTTGAACAATTTGCAAAATAGTGAAATTTCACCAAATGAATTGGAGTCAATGGTTTTTTTTCTTGAGCCAAATGCACTGGAGTCAGTGGGCATTTTTTCTTGTTCCAAATGCATTGGAGTCAATGGGCATTTTTTTCTTGTGACAATTGTATTGACAATTGTGCTTTTTTGCACCAAAGGCATTGGAATCAATGGGCCTTTTTACTTGTGCAAAATACATTGGAGTCAAAGGGTGCTTTTTTTTGCACTAAATGCATTCTAGTCAATAGGCATTTTTATTTCTTGTGCCAAACATATTGTAGTCAATCAGCATTTTTTCTTGGGCCAAATGCATTGGAGTAAATGGGCATTTTTTTATTGCTTTATTTTTCTGTCCAAAAAAGGCATGGCAAAATTCTACTGCAGATTTGTAAATTTTTTTCACCACTTGCAAAAACACAAATAATAAATTAAAGCTGTTGATGATAACAATACCTTATGTCATCATGACCATATATTGATGGAGGAATAAATTCACCAGACATGGATTCGTTGTGAATTTCTGCTTTTCACATCCACAAATAAATTTGTGAAACTGCTGTGAAATTGGCCAGCAAATATCCGACACAAAATTTTTTTTGTTGTGGCGGAATTTTTGCTGATGAATTTTATGACACAGTTTTGCGAAACATTCGCAGGCGCGAACTGCGGATATTTTCCAGGAATCCATGCCTGCCGAATCACTGATCACTACACTAAATTAAAACTGTAAGAGCTTAGGACACACATGCCCCTCTTTTACATAGAGATCTAGTAGGATGCCCTTTGGTGCACAGAACTGACTTACTGTACCTGCTAAGCAAACCACAGTGCTATGATCATGATATAATATGGCAACATACTGGTTGAGATCAGACCTTGAATGGTAGCACCAAGTCAGCAAGAACAGAGCAGATATCAGAGCATAACCAAACTATGGTATAAAAAGAATATAAGAAAAAAAAATGTAAGCTGAATTTTATTTAGAGACTGTATGTAGGGAAATATCATTTTCAGAGAATGCACCTGAATACAGTATTGCATGTGTCCTGTGTAATTTATTCTTTAGCCAGTTTCTTTCCAAGTACAAATATTATGTTAGTATTTATAGGCGAAACTGACCCATTTTGCTTCACTGAAAAATCAGTGAAACTGTGGAACAGCATGGCAAAATTTTGCCAAATGCATTGAGTCAATGGGTGTTTTTTCTTGCTTCAGATGCATTGGAGCCAAAAGGGGGTTTTCTCATGCCAAATGCATTGAAGTCAATAGGCAATTTTTATTGCATTTGTTCACAGTGAAACTAAATGCATGGAAACATTTTAGAATTGATTTGAAAAGAATTTCAGGACTCACAAATTTCACCACAAATCTGTACCAGGTAAAAAAAAATGTGCTTGTGCTTAGTTGCAGGGCAATATTCCTTATGTTAATTAGTAAATATCCACACCACATTGGCGAATAAGTCAATTAATTGTGATACTGGCAGGTCCATTTCATGGGGGTTGATCCTTCTGTGCAGATTTTTGATCAAAGGTAAATCTATAAATCCAAACATTGAGCAAATTGGCTTGCTGTATTTAGGAATTGTAGTTTTATATATATACAACTAGTTTATTCCATTAGAGAACTGTAAATTATATAATCTATGATATTTTTGGAGACAGTGGTGTAACTAGAAGTTTCTGGTATTTCAACAATCAATTCTACTTTCCTTCCTTTTTCTCTTATGTCCCTGTAGAAACACATTCATACCAAATGACAATTTAAATACCCAACCCATGGTGCCCATCTAAAGGCACTCATTAATTTTAGGACACTTCTGTCTGGTGCTGTATTTAATTTCCAGCTGTTCTCTAATTTCTCCCATAGTTAACTTCAGTAATTGTGATGAGGCTGCAGATAAACTGTTCCCCCACCTGTTTTTAAAAATCCTTGTAATCAAAAGTCAACTTGCATGTAGAGTGAATGGAGCAGAATTTGGAAATTTACTTAAAGCACTCAATTGGCAATGGTGTATATTCTTGTTTAGTTTTTTTTATGGAGATTTTAATTTTAAGTTTAGCATATTCATATTTGAAATTAATGACATTTTTATGGTCGAGTTTTAAGGAGAAACATACAAATTTTTAGAGGGAAAAAACTTTTTAAAGATTTATTATGCTTAAAATATGCTAAAAATCCAAATCCAAAAAAATAAATCCTGTTGAAGTCATGTAAAAGTCAATGGCAGATGTCCCTTTTATAATTGCCTTTATGATCTTCAAGGTGTTTTTGTAAACACATGCGCGTGCACATACAGTATACTTAATTACTTATGATACAGGGGACCAGGGAATGTGCATTGATTAATTGGCCAAATCAGTAGCACTTTCATTGTACTAAAACATATTTTAACTTAGCCTTTGAGTGCCCCCACAACCCCCTTTTTTTGTAAATTGTATTATGGCCAGGTGTGTCATTAGCTATACAGAGGCTTCCTCGCCTAAGGAACAATACCCCCGATTCTCTGCCGCAACCCAATGTATAATGCCCAAGCTTCTCCTGTAGGCTCTTCACTAACCTACCACTGGGCTCTAGCCAAACTAGTACTCCTTGTTGAGACAACAGGCTGTCCATGCTCGCTAGCCCTCTCTACCTTTCACTCCTGAAGTGAACTCATTTGCCACTACTACCCGCTACTACCCAACTGCACCAAACTCCCCCAAGGGCCTGGCCACTTCAGTCTGCTGCTGCCTTTTTGATGGTCTGGCCAAAGAGGAAGTGCCCTAGCAAGGCACTGTCTTATTGAGGCTCCCATGGAGGTCTGTCTAGGAAAAAAACACATTTAGCTTTATTTCTGGAAGTTCATATGTTTATGCACCTTTTCTACTTACTGTAAGTCTAATTGAATGAGCTCAAGTGAGCAAGGGGGGTATATTTTCCCTTTGATGGCACTGTATTTTTTGTGTACTCATTGGATGTGCTAGAAGCATGCGCAAGAATTATTGTCAGGAACTCTCTGGTTTCAAACAAAATATTTTGGCAGCTGCTTCTCCTGCTGCTTGAGCCACAGGAGGCAGTGTGCATTCAGCTTGACAGAATACAATCTGAGACTATTCCCCCTTGTCAATATTCCCTGATCCACTTTCACTGTCTAGCTGTGGGCAATAATCCACTTCCTCAACTCCCTGGATAATTGGCCAATCTGTCTAATACAAGACTTGTGTTCCTGAGATCATGTTGACCTTGGCCTTTTACCTGATTCTGCAATCTTAGAGTCAAGAACTCCCTCGTTTTGAACCAGGGGCCTCTTATGTATTGGTCACTGCTCCTCCTGCTTGAGCCACAGTAGGCAGAACATCTTTATCCTGACAGAATATCATCTGTGACTCTTCCCCCCTGCCAATATACCCTCGCTATTTACTGGCTATATAGGTAAGACCTACGTATAACCATCAACTAATAAAATGCCTATACAATTTCTTATAAGATAAGTCAGTAAAGATCATCAGGGATGAAATAAATCATTTACCACCTTTGAAACAGGGCAAGTATGTATGATCCAATGAAAGAACAACTGGAAATCTGGAAAAGACAGCATATTATGTGATATGAGTATGATAAATTATATTACCAATATGATGCCTGCCTACTGATATTTTACAGGAATTTTCCCCTGGGAAAAAAACAATTATGTCTTCTTAATCCGGTACACCAATTTATCATCTAGATATCAACGTCAGTTACTGAGCCATTTGTATGGAGCACACTTTCTGCTCATCTCCTGGTATTTTGGGGGTTTTGCAGAGATTTCACACTTCGTTGCATTAATTACATGACCTTGTCCAGAGAAGATTAAACATACCCCCTGGAGCATAATTTAATTTTGCTGAAAGTGGGAAGCTAGTTTCATCTAACCATTAATTATGTCAGAACAGCTGGTGACTGGTTAATTTTTATGTATTACTATCCCACTGCATGAACTCAGTCTTTGTCAGTATTTCAAGAAACGTAAGAGGTCAAAGCCATTCATAAAACAAATGAAGCCAGCAGTTTATCACAACAATGTCTAATTGGAACACTATTATTATTTTGAATAATTATGTCTTCATTGCACATTAGTTGGCATTATCACAGCCATAAAATATGTAGATGCCACTGACAGTAACAATATAATCAAATCTCTGAAGCCTTTGGTATTTTAATAATTTCATATTTCATTAAACATAATTCTGCAGTTGGTTTTAATAATCAGTATTTACCCAATACAGGGCTTCGTTTACTCCACAGTCTGCAGTTTTATTTACTGTTCTGCTTTGTGTTTTGTAACAGTGGTTTTGCACACATATCAACTTTGAATTTGACCTCACACTATTTATACTATTGCACCAAGACTTTTGGAACAGTCTATAGCAATGGCTTTTAAAATGTGGATCAAGGGTGGTACAGAGCAGTGTCCAGAGAACAACTTAAAGTCCAGTTAGATATCACTGAATGGCTTATACAGAAGAGCGGACATTGAAATTTAACTGATATACTTAATGTTACAAAGGTCCATTAGAAAAAGGAAAGAAAATAGAAAGAATGTCCATGACCTGGAAGAAATGAGAAAAAAGAATGTTCCATAACACTTTTATTTGCAATCAGATGATACCTAACAGATACTGTACCTAGTCCAAGGTAAAAGAAAGTTCTAAAGGCTAAGGGAAGATATGATAAACCATATTGATATCTGTATGAGAAATGAGGCTAGGACAACAGGGAGGATTAAGTTGTAGCATTTGGGAAATGAGTATGTATACCACAGTTCCTAGATCTCTACTTACAAGTATTTCTCATGTTTGTCTGTAAGTATACTGGTCAGCTTCTCATTACCCATAATCCAGTTTAGTTTATCTTTCAAATGAGAGATGATACTGTATACAGTATGTAGATTTCCAAAATATGGCAATAGTAATTTTAGCTGGCAGAAAAACAAAGGTTAAAAGTATTCATGTTTTCATGTTATATACATATATAATGTACATATGATCACAGTTTTTCTAATGCTAATAAGCATAACAATGCTTTGGGAATGTAAAATAGCAGAAATAGGTGTGTGGATATATGTACTCATGTTTATTTGTGTCATGGAATAAATAATGTAATAAATTCTGGACCAAAATCTTTGACCATTTGAGCAGGTTCACCAGACATGCATCAATGTGCCAGTTTGGCCACATCATTGGAAACAGTCCTTACTGAGTTGGGAATGTATTTTATTTGGATGAGATTTAGATGTATTTACAGGAATGACTGCAGTAAATCGGCAGGCAAAGACAAAGTCCAGAAACAGGCCAGAAGTCAGGCAAACAGAGTCAAGGAACAGGTCAGAACAAAACCAGAGTCAGCTCAGGTAAACAAAGTGTCACGGTCGGCACCCTACACCAGAACAGATGCCAAGCACCTTGGTCTCGGCTCGACTTCACCAGTTAAGTGACCGCCTTTGGCCTCGGGAGGAGCCCTCGGCGTACTCAGATGCCACCTGGACTTAACGAGAGGTGCAAGGCATAAGTTCTGGCAGGCAATGGGGCACGACTGTTCTACAAGAATGCTGGAAGATAGGAAGCCACAGGAACAGGCAGGCCGGGCCAGCCCAAGCAGTAGAATAGTCAGATCAGACTTAGGATCGAGAGCGAAGAATAGTCGATGGCCAGGCAAAGCATCAGGATTGGAGAGTTCAGAGTAGTCACAGACAGGCAGGATCAGGATTGGAGAGTTCAGAGTAGAATTCAGGCAATCAAAAGGTCAAACACAATAGATCAGTCAGAAGAGGTAAATACAACACCCAGGAACAAGGCAAATTGAACCTAACAACGGGCAACTTGCTAAAACCTAAATTCCCCTTAAATACATTTGAATTTGGCGCCATTGCGCGCTGACGTCACACGCCAGCGTCACTGCGCCTTTAAGAACCGAGCGTGCGCGGCGCGCGCGCCTTAGGGGAAACCGGCACCAGGAAGTGAGCCGGAGCTGCAGGAGCTGCGCAGCGGGCGTCCACGCCAAAGGAGCGGCGGTGGACCCCGCTGCCCACTAGACCACCGGGGTAAGTCCTGACACAAAGTCTAGGAACATGCCAGAAATAAAAACAAGGAGATCCATGAGAACAGGGCAAGGAGGGGTACTGGAGCGCAGTGAACAATGTACAAGGCAGGAATTTGGAACGCAAGAGGGCCAGATCACAGTTCAAAGGCTTAATGACCAAGCAACCAGGAGTTGTTGTAGCAGACTTATAAAGGGCCTTAATTGCTTAATCAAGAACTGTTGAAGTTAACAAGGTGGGTGGAGGAAAAAGAGCAGAAGAGAGGAATACAAAAATGCACAATAAGAAAATCAAACAACATATACACAAAGAACCTCTGATGTCTCAACAGGAAACTGCACAGACCATGAAATACACAGCCCACTGCTTAAATCCTGGCAAGATATGCCACCTCTACCCTGACCTGCTTGCTTCAGCCCTGACTGGCAGTTTATCAGCTGGGATACTATACCCACTCCTGGGTTCCCATAGGCTTTCCCACCATGCTATAGTGTGCTATTACAAAAGCAAACCCTATACTAGATAAGTCACCCTTTACCTCTCGCCTCTTGGTGCTGGTTCGGCTTCTCAGGTGGTCTCTCCAAATGATCTTCTTCCCACGTTGCACCATAGACCCTTTGGCAATCCCTTCTCAGATATTTCTAAACTGCATCCCATAGAACCTTCCTTTTTCAGCTCATTAGAGGTCCCTGGTTTGTAATTACTGGGCACATCTTTGAAGGCATGGATTGTACCTGACATTGGACCTCTGGTAGGTAAGAACAGTACATAAGGTAAATCATTTGTAGCCAAAGTCTTAATTAGGATTTAGTTCTTCCAGCAAAAATCCTTGTTACTTTACTTTACTTTTTTAATTATTTTTATGGTGAACTGTTTATTGTTGAGATGATACTCTGCTGAGAGGCAGAGGATGCAATATACTCAATACATAAATTCAAGCTGTCTCTTTTCAAGATTCTCTATGACAAACTCAAAATACACTATTTTTATTTAAAGTACAGCGAAAAATCACATTTAAAAGTATAATTATATTGGGAGCAGATACAGAATGCTTTGTACACTGTTTACAAAACACAATATAGATAAAAGCAGAATATAAAAGGAAAGGTAGAAAAAAAATCATCAAGCCTTTTAGTTCTCAGCATTCTTCTCCCCTCGAGGCAATATGCGACTTGGACATTTACAGATATGAACTTATCTTTCCTATCTGAGAAAATCACACACTGTTACTTCTTTGTTACACATGAAATTCCACTGGACTGTTATTAATCTTGCGTGTGGAAAATCCACCTTTCTTTATATGGCTGCTTGGGTTAAGAACACAAGCACACAGGCTATTGAAATGTCAGGACCAATGGAGTGCTGGCCAAAAGAAAAGCCTACTATTGTGACAAAGGGAGAGATCAATGTAAAACCAGGGATTCTGCACTGCTGAAATGTCACATACAACAAGAATGAAGTTGTTTTTTTCTTGAACCTCTATCGTTTTATACTGTTTATATATTGTGTTATAACTATCCCATAGTTATGTGCGAATTGATTCGCCAAGGAACGTTTTTGTGGCAAATGTTTGGCACCAGCAACCATATTTGCAAAACTGTGGCGAAAATTAGCAGCGCCAAAAAAAAAATTTGGCATGTGTCAGATTATTTGCGAGCATAAAATTGTCGTGCGTCAAAAGTATTCAGCCGCCCACTGACTTCAATGCGTTTCCCGTATTTTTCGCTGTTTCATGAATGTTTTGGTAAATTTGTGAATTATTCGGTGAAGCCAAACAGCTCAGATTCGCCCATCACTAGTATCCAGAACTAAAATATGCCTCAAGATCTTCAAAAAAATGCACCATGGAAAACAAGGAAATAAGCAAATAAGATAGAAAGGAAAGAAAAATTTTAATTACTTTCTGCAGAGCACTATATAGACATTTTAAAAATCCAGTTGTAACTATAAGGTCTTAAGCTGGCCATAGACGCAAAGATCTGAATCAAGGATTCTTACGATTTTCGGACTGTGTGTGGAGAGTCCCGTCATTTTTTGCCCGGCGGAGATTGGTCGTTTGGTCGATCGGACAGGTTAAAAGATTTCTGTCGGCTGCGGGTAATATCTCTGCGTGTATTGTCGATTTTCGTACGATTTTCAGTGGGAGACTGTCACTAGCTTTGGTTGGACAAAGATATCGTACGATTGCTGTCAGGGGCAGAACATCGGCTGATCTGTTCTTTTGTACTTTATCTGATAAGGATGAATTACATCTTAGCTTGGACCAAGTACAAGGGACTGTTTCTATTATTACAGAGAAAAATGAAAACAATATTAAACATTTGAATTATTTGTTTAAAATTGAATCTATGGGAGATGGCCTTTCCTGTAATTTGGGGCTTTCTGGATAATGGGATTCTGGATAACAGATCCCATACCTGTATTGATGTGAAACTGAAGCTTGCACATCAAGTATGTTGTCAGTGGGTCTCATTCATTTACAATTGGGAGCAAATTGCCATATTTTTTTCACCTATGTTACCTACAGAATTCCACCATCTTTCAGAATACTGCAAATGTTGCCTCTGTCACAAGGTGTAAGCTCAATGCTGATACAAAATTTGCCTCTATATGTAAATCAGTACTTGCCTGTCATTGTTTCCATAAATTGGGACTGGAGTAGCAGTTCTATTATAACATCTCCATGTGTGCAAATACATTAGCATGGAGAGCACAGAGGGAACTGGGTACTTAACATGTTTTCAAAGAAAAGTGCAAAGTACAGATTTCCCTTGAGCCCAAAGCATAGTGCATTGCGCCTTGTGCATGAATTACAGCAGATGGAACGCCAGCATAGGTGTGTTCTAAGAAATAACATTGGATGCCAATCAATTTTGAACTTTGCCACATGAGACAGTTTGATAAATGGATCCCATTACCATTTCATATTAAATTCAGCAGTGCCAAAATTGGAAGCACTTCACAACCTTTCAAAATGCTAGTACATGTTTTACAGTTATGGAGGAGTTCTATGGACTTTTAACCATATGATATGAGTCTTCTATCAAACACCCTACCTATTTGCTTTTGATTAGGGATGCACCAAATCCAGGATTCGGTTCGGGATTCGGCCAGTATTCAGCTTTTTTCACATGGATTCGGATTCACCAAATCCTTCTGCCCGGCCGAACCAAATCCAAACCCAAGTTTGCATATGTAAATTAGGAGTGGGGAGGGAAATTGCATTACTTTTGGTCACAAAACAAGGAAGTAAAAAATGTTTTCCCCCTTCCCACCCCTAATTTGCATATTCAAATTAGTATTCGGATTCAGTTCAGTATTCTGCCGAATCTTTCGCTAAGGATTCAGGGGTTCGGCCGAATCCAAAAGAGTGGATTCGGTGCATCCCTACTTTTGATGCCGCCACATCATTGTTTACCCTTCACCCTGAATCTTTGCTAGTAAGCCTATTTGACTGCTTTCCCTCTATGTCATAAACGTTCCCATAAAGTCATAGCTTTAACATGCTATACACCCTACTACAAGAGTCAGATGTAAAATTACCTTTTTCACTTCAATTGTTGGGACAATGGTGGCCTTGCTATGTTTTTCATATTAACCTTGCACCTTAATGGCTTTATTATGGCTGTTTTTCATTTTCCCTGGACACTTCACTTCATCTGGCCTGTTTGTGGACTTCATAAGCATTTTTACCAATGAAATTTCCCAAGGTGAGATAAGATGTTTACTACACATCATGGACTACAAAGAAGCCTGTTACAGTCCAAATCTGTGTGGATTATGTGTGTACTTATCTGTAGCTACCGTAGAACAGGGCCCGCAACTCCTGTAGGCCCACCTGCGATTTGCGCACCCTTATAGCCGCCTAGAAAATAGCTTTCAGATGGGAGTGGGCTCCTAGCTACACTTTCGGATATGTTAGATATGTCACTACCAAGCAATTATTAAAGGGGTGGTTCATCTTTAAGTTGACTTTTAGTATTTCATATAATGGACAGTTCTAAGTAACTTTCAATTGGCCTTCATTGTTTATTTTGTATAGTTTTGGAAATATTTGCCTTCTTCTTCTAATCTCCAACTATCAAATCGGGGGGCCCCATCAAAAAAACAAATGCTCTGTAAGGCTACATATTTATGGAGTTATTTACTTACTTTACTAATTATTATTTATTTATTTTTTATATAGTCGAGTTTTAAAGGGAAAAAAACTAAAATTTTTAGAGAAAAAAATTTCTGTTTGATAATCCAAATTATTTGAGTTTTTTGGGCAACAACTGGAAAAAGTCTCACAATTCGAATTGATGCTCAGTTTTGTTGCATTGGTTTTTTTACAACAATTTTTTCGAGAAAAATATCGATAAATAAAGGGGATTCGGGTATGAGTGTTTGGTCCAATTTTTTCATAATAAATTGAGAAAATAACCACCTTACTGTTATTGCTACTTTTTATTGCTCATCTTTCTGTTCAGGCACTTTCCTATTCATATCCCAGTCTCTCACTCATATCAGTGCATGTTACTAAGGTCATTTGAACCCTAGCAACCAGTTTGCTGAAATTACAAACTGGAGAGCAGCTAAATAAAAAGCTAAATAGCTCAAAAAACACAAATAATAAAATATGAAAACCAATTACAAATTGTCTCAAAATATCACTCTCTATATCAAACTAAAAGTTAATTTGAAGGTGAATAACCCCTTTAACCAACATGAAAAACTTGCAAAGTTTTACTATGTCTCCAAGTAGAAAGTGAATCTTCGGGACTCCCAAAGGATAAATGGGGTAAATTTATCAAAGAGTAAAGTTCCACCACTAGAGTGAAATTCCGCAGCTCTCAATTCATTTCTATGGGATTTTGAAAGGCGTATTTATCAATGGGGAAAGTGAAAGTTCACCCTTTGATAAATACGCCTATAAAAATCCCATAGAAATGAATGGAGAGTGGCGGAATTTCACTCTAGTGGCGGAACTTCACTATTAACTTCACTCTTTGATAAATATTCCCCGAAGAGTGGGAATCCATTTGATATATATTAATGATGATGACAAAATAAAAACAAATACCCCTGTTTAATGATAGTTGGTCTCTTCTTCTTTGGCGTCTTTGAAACAATAAAAATTTTTACACCTCTACAGTATAAAATCTATGTAGTTATTATTAGCATATTATCATTATTTTTCCTTGCACTGTCCTCCTTGCACTATAATTATACTGTATAACAAAATTTATAGGGAAGTGACGTGTGCTAATAATAACTTTTCAATTGATCCTGATACCAAGAATAATACATAATAAATATATTTAGCACAAGAAAAGTATAAAAAAAAGTCTTATTTGTGCATGGATTATGTGCCGGTCATATAATTAGGCCCTTAGGATGGTTCACCGTGCAACAGACAGTAATGTAGACAATCAGCAGATCTGACACTGACCTTGGCACCAATTCATGAACAAACTTTACATAAGGATAAAATGTTCTAGGACAATCTTTTATGTATATCAGCTTCTGAAATAGGAATGATAATCATATCATGCTTTTACCTATTTTATTTTTAGGTAACTACGTTTTTTAACTCAATCTTCCCAGTCCTCATAGCAGGAGCTCACAACAATTTAGTTTTCCATCTATGCATAGTTACATAGTTAAATAGAGTTACATAGTTAAAATAGTTACATAGTTAAATCGGGTTCAAAAAAGACCAAAGTCCATCAAGTTCAACCCCTCCAAATTAAACCTAGTGCACATACCTACACACACTTAGGGGCAGATTCATTAAGGGTCGAATTTCGAAGCTAAAAATACTTCGAAATTCGACCCTCGAATTGAAATCCTTCGACTTCGAATATCGAAGTCGAAGGATTTAGCGCTAATCCTGCGATCGATCGATCGAAGGATTTTTCGTTCGTTCGAACGATTAAATCCTTCGAATCGAACGATTCGAACGATTTTAATCCAACGATCGAAGGAAAATCCTTCGATCAAAAAAAGGTTAGCAAACCTATGGGGACCTTCCCCATAGGCTAACATTGACTTCGGTAGGTTTTATCTGCCGAAGTAGGGGGTCAAAGTTTTTTTTAAAGGGAAAGTACTTCGACTATCGAATGGTCGAATAGTCGAACGATTTTTACTTCGATTCGTTCGATTTCGTTTGAATTCGAACGAATTTAACCAATTCGATGGTCGAAGTACCCAAAAAATACTTCGAAATTCGAATTTTTTTCATTCGAATCCTTCACTCGAAGTTAGTGAATCTGCCCCTTGTTCTGACCCCTCCAAACACTCACATAAACTATATATACTAATATCTATACTCATTGTAGATTTTACTATTACAAGCCTATGATATTATGTTTGTCCAAGAAAGCATCCAAGCCCCTCTTAAAAGCATTAACAGAATCAGCATCACAAAATCACCCGGCAGTGCATTCCACAACCTCACTGTCCTGACTGTGAAGAACCACCTACGTTGCTTCAAATGAAAGTTCTTTTCTTCTAGTCTGAAGGGGAGGCCTCTGGTGTAGTGATGGGCGAATTTATTCGCCAGGCGCGAATTCGCGGCGAATTTGCGCGATTCGCGGCCATCGAATAAATTCGTCAAAAAAAAATTTCCGAAAAAACGGGCGCCGGCGTCAAAAACGGGCGCCGGCATCAAAAACGAGACGCCGGCGCAGTTTCGCAAATTTTTCGCCGTTTCGCGAATTTCGCTCGAAATTCCCGAATTTTTCGGCAAAGCGAAACGGCACAAATTCGCCCATCACTACTTTGGTGTAGTGATCCTCTTTATGCAGTATGTTTTTCTATCTCTTAGCAAATACATGATTAACTTACAGTATTCATAGTAATGTAGTGTAACTCTAAGGGGCCGATTCATCAAGGGTCGAATATCGAGGGTTAATTAACCCTCGATATTCAACTAGGAATTGCAATCCTTCGACTTCGAATATCGAAGTCGAAGGATTTAGCGAAAATGCTACGATCGTACGATCGAAGGATTATTCCTTCAATCGAACGATTAAATCCTTAGAATCGAACGATTCGAAGGATTTTAATCCAACAATCGAAGGAATATCCTTCGATCAAAAAAATTTAGGCAAGCCTATGGGGACCTTCCCCATAGGCTAACATTGACTTCGGTAGCTTTTAGCTGGCGAACTAGGGGGTCGAAGTTTTTTTTTAAAGAGACAGTACTTCGACTATCAAATGGTCGAATAGTCGAACGATTTTTAGTTCGAATCCTTCGATTCGAAGTCGTAGTCGTAGTCGAAGGTCGAAGTAGCCCATTCGATGGTCGAAGTAGCCCAAAAAACACTTCGAAATTCGAAGTTTTTTTACTTCGAATCCTTCACTCGAGCTTGATGAATTGGCCCCTAGGTGTAAATGCATCCCTGTATTCTGTTGCCTT
This sequence comes from Xenopus laevis, assembly GCF_017654675.1. NCBI lineage: Eukaryota > Metazoa > Chordata > Amphibia > Anura > Pipidae > Xenopus > Xenopus laevis. Next base: position 20,584,337 of record NC_054373.1, read on the forward strand.
TTAGACGGAGGACATATAGTTTTAAACTTATAACCTCAACCTTAACCGAGTTGTGTGCAGAGCAATTCCGAGCAAGTCTCAGTAGAGCAGGCACCATATGCAATTCTTGTACTCAGGATGGACCCTTGTTGTATTTGTCGAGGAAAGGTAGCATACTTGAACTATAAATCAGTTGGGTGCCAGTGGTTCTCAAATATTAAGTAACTATTTATCATATATATAACAGTCTTGTTGGAGGGTGACTACAGATGATAAAGTACTTCTGATCAGCAACTAATTCATCATTGAGCACCGATGCTTGTTCAGTTCAGATATTAATGAATATCTACCTAATAATACTCGCTCAGTACTCCAATCCTTGGATACCTACAAATAAAACTTCTGTGGGATGTCCAGGGAAGCCGGACACTTTTGGCCAAATACAGAACTGTCAGGGAACACTTAAACATGGTAAAGAAACAGCAGGACTTCAGGGGACCTTAGCCATCTTACATCCCTACTTTAACGTAGGTAACTCATTTTAGAAGTACTACACAATAGTGATGGGCGAATTTGTCCCGGTTCAGTTCACCACGAATTTCCCACGAAATTCGCGAAACTGGAGAAAAATTCACGAAACGTCGATTGACGCAAGCAAATTTTTCTTCAGTTTCTCGAATTTTGTGGGAAATTCACGAAATTCATCAAAATGGGTGCCGGCGTCAAATTAAAGTTAATGGGCATTCGTTTATTGTCGCCGGTGTCTAAATGGGTGCCGGCATCGACAAAAACTTCACCCATCACTACTACACAACTTTGGATGAAATTTACTTGCTGGCACTAGAAAAACCAAATTAATTCCAAGGTTCTTTGAACAGTTCAAGTAATGATACACAAGGAAATAGCCAACAATCCAAAAGCATGGACATAGTCAAATGCAATGTCAAGGGTCAGGGTAACCTTCAGATGCTAGTAGATTTTGTTTTTTTTTTAACTTATATACTTTACTTCTAAATAAGAGTTTGCAGTTTTGTTTTGCATTTCTTTACTTTGTACCAAAAAATGTAAAGCTAAAAACATGTAAAACATTTGTATTAATTATAAATCACCCGACCCCAAAAATGCATTTTAATAAAATTATATGCCCTGATGTTTGCAGTTTTTTTTAAGTAAAATTTGATATCTGGCACTTCTTAAAAGCAGTTAATGTAATAATTTTCTAAGAAATGTAACAGCTCAAGATTGACAACACAGGTAATTAGGTTGGAAATATCCATTAGAATTTGGCAACACTTTTTAGCCTCACACGCGTACCACAATATTTTTCTGGAGTGAAGTAGCCACTGCGACATCTGAACTTGACATCTACTTAATACACTGGATCCCGAGGGTATGTATGAATTATAATGAGGTCAATGCAATAAACCAAACTCATATACAGGAGCGAGGCAAGAGATTAACTTGAACAGAATGAAGGTCAGGGAGAGACTAGCTACTAAAGGCATTTCTGAAACATTCTTTTGAGTTTTCGGCCAAGCACTGAATTCCCTTAGCAAGCTGTATACTTGGCATACAGTAGCATGCTCCATCTGGTAATACATATGTACAAATAATTATGGGACATCATAGCCAGATAAGTATTGTGTATCTCTTTTACTTCACTTGACATTGCATCTAAGGATGTTTTTAATGTAAATATTAAGAAGTAAATGGGTAATAATTTTGCTTGAATGTGCATCGTCGACTGATAGACAGACCCTTTCTTAACTCGCAAACCATTCCAAAACATACACAGACAATGAGGACAACCAGGTTGGGTAACAGGCTACAGCTTTATTGACAAATTTGTTACTAAATGATACATTTTACCAAATAGAAATGTTACAATAAAAATAGTCTAATATACATGAATATATATATACACAAGCTATTTGGAATACTTGCCCTTCGGAAAACACCACCTACCTACTTGCCATGCCAGCCACTTGTTGCGAGAGAGGTCATAATCACCTTGGAAAACGTGTTCGTAAAACTGGGGCATGAGCCCCCCACCCTTTCCCCTGCAGCTGTGGTAAAGAACCTGACCCTCGGTGAACTCCATTCCCTCCCCCTGTAACTTAACCTGAAAAACAGGGCAGGTGGGTGGGATGTTGCTTGTCTTCTGCTCACCCACAAAAAGCAGGTACTTCCTTTCATGTTTTTCATTACATCTCACTATCCCCATTTCCTGATCTATCCCTTCTTCTCTAGCTGCCTTAACCTTAACCCTTGTCCCCACCTTTCTTTCTCTGCCTACCCTTCCTCACACAGTCAGGGCCCTTCCTTTGAAATAAGTTTGAGCAACATTATCTGCCTAGCTATACGGAAAACTGTTTCAGCTTGCAATTTCAGTCTCAAATACCCTATATGTGAGACTGGATGGTCACTGTCTTCACCTAAAATAGCATTTCTGTAGAGTTATAATGTCCTAATTAGAAACCATTAAGTTGTGGGGCATTACCAAACAACATTTGGGGTGTAGCAAGCTAAACAGGACTACAAAGACCATGTGCTATATAATATAATTTTATGTTTTATTTACGATTTTAACATTAAACCATTTGTTGTCTCAGTTTCCTAGGTACCTATACTTACATGTGAGTGGTGGACAGACAGAATTGCAAAAACAACTACTTTTTCATCACGTACAGTATATTATCTATAGACCAGCCATTTATGTTTAGACCTTATATATATATGTTATATTCAAGTTTCTATCAACCCAACTAACGAGGTTGAGGAAAACCTGGCACTAAAAGGGGGGCCAGTAAACTGATGCATTAAAGGAATAGTTCAGCGTGAATATAAAAACTGTGTTAACAAAAATGTTTCTAATATAGTTAGTTAGCCAAAAATGTAATGTATAAAGACTGGAGTGATTGGATGTGTAACATAATAGCCAGAACACTACTTCCTGCTTTTCAGCTCTATAACTCTGAGTTAGTCAGCGACTTGAAGGGGGGCCACATGGTACATTTCTGTTCAGTGAGTTTTCAATTGATCTTCAGCATTCAGCTCAGATTCAAAAGCAACAGTTATGACCCATGTGGCCCCCCCTCAAGTCTCTGATTGGTTACTGCCTGGTAACCAGGGTAACCAGTCAGTGTAAACCAAGAGAGCTGAAAAGAAGGAAGTTGGGCTATGTTCTGTGATGTTAGACATCCAGTCACTCCAGTCTTTAAACATTACATATTTGGCTAACTAACTATATTAGAAACATTTTTTATTTTGCACAGCCTATCTATTGACCCAGTTTTTATTTTTACACTGAACAATTCCTTTATGACCAATGAGTGGTGTGAATTCTTAGGAATGCTGAGGAACTTTTATGAAATCAGAAGCAGCATTTATATTTTACTATAGAAATGTACTCTTTTTCCCTTATGTTTTGACCATGGATTGCCCATTCTGGACACATGATCTGCATATAAATAAATAAACAGTAGACCGATCAGTGTCTTCAAACCAGTAGGGCATTTGTGTGCCAAAGTTTCATAATATTTTATTATTCTTTCACTGTGAAAACAAAAATTGTTGTATTTTTTCTCTACTAATAGCTAATACCAATGTCACATAATACCCATATGTATTTTAACATAACCCCATTGATTTTTTTTGCTGCTTATCTAGACATTTAAAATCAATTGCATGATTATAAAAAGCAATTATTACATTTATGGGATAATGTTTGAGGAATTCCAGTGAGTGTGAGTTGTGTGAGGGGTGAAATTCTTAGGTTTAGCAGCAAATATAAAAGTCTATGTCATACATAATTTGTCTCTACTCATTCAGCCTTATGTTAGAAGCTGTGTTTCAGCTTTTTATTTGTAATCATTCTATCATGCTAAAGGCCTTTGAAAGGGACTGTATCATTAAAACACAGACTTTCAATTATGCCTAAAAAATAAGTACCGTTATCTAGAAACCCATTTACCAGAAAGCTCTGAATTACAGTACAGCCATCTCCCATAGACCTCATTTTAATTAAATAGTTAATATTTTTGAAAATTATTTCCTTTTTCTCGGTAATAATAAAACAGTACTTTGTACTTGATCCTAAACTAGATATAATTAACTCTTTATTGGAGGCAAAATAATCCTGTTAAGTTTAATTAATATTTAAATGTTTTTTTTATTAGAGGCATGGAGATCCAAATTAGATATCTTATCTTGTAATTTGAGTATAGAAAATGCAGAAGGGAAATCTTACTAATTAATTTAATTTACTTAAATATTTTATTGGTATTGTTGTATGTTTACAGGGCAAAAAAATAAAATCCCATTTTTACTTTCTTTAATGAAAAAGAAACCTATGTCCAATATACTTTAATTAAAAAATGTGTACCGTTTTTATAAGAAACCTGACTGTATGCATTGAAATTCTCCCTTCATTTACTGCTGTGGATAGGAATTGTCAGACAGTCCCTAACTGCTGAGCAGGGAAACAATCATACTTATGAACAGCAGGGGGAGCCCCTACCTAACTTCCCAGCCATGCAGAACTCAAGCATCTTTGTTTATGATGATCCCTAAGCAGCCCAGACCACACTGAGCATGTGCACAGTCTTAGTCTTGCAAAGATGTTTAACAAAGTTACAAGATGGTGACCCCTTGTAGCCAACTTTGAAAGCATAAATAATTTGTTTGATTAGGCCTATGGTGCAGTAAATTCATGTTTATAGTTAGTATACAAAATACAGCATTTCTAGCCTTATTCTATTTTAGACTTTACATGGCCTTTAATACGTCAAAATATATTCAACGTGTTTCTGTTCCCCTTGTGGAATGCACAGTGTGGCACTGAACTGATAAACTGTAGGCAACAATTCAGATGTAAATCAGATTGTCAATTTATTCATCTATTTTGAGGATCTCCATCTGGCGAAATAAAAAAGGAATACTGAATATACAGATGATATTGTTCATTCTTTTGCAAACCAACCATGAAGTAAACAACAGCTTTAGGCAAAAGATTAAATGTTATAAAGTAAAATACATTGCCCTGTGTTGTATTATTTTCTTTAATGATGACTGTGCTGCTTTCTTTGGTGTGGTAACCTCAAACATGTGATTTCTAAGGAAAAAAAAGAAATTTGAAATTGTTCTAAATAATCAAAATTTGAGAAGATCTATCTAATACATGTGACTGTTGCCCTGACTTAAAAAGCTATATTGACTTTATTTAGATTGTCCATAATTTTCTTATCTTACCTTGGTCCCTCCAACCTATTGTATCATTTGAATTCCTTTCATTTTCCACCAATCTGTGTTGCCGGTGTAACCTATAATCTAGTCTTTCCTCTCCCAAAAAATTTTTTATTCTTCTAAATAATATCCTGAAAGCCTTGAAGATCATCCCCGTTAAATGAAGCTAAAATTTACCATATCCTACAGTGGAATAGGTGCCTCTGAATAAGCCTAAAAGCCAACTCATTCCTCAGTGCTCCTTGTAGAATGTAGGTTTTTATACCACCACACAACCTGCATCATAAACCATACCATTATTTTCTCAGTTGAAAATATCAACCAGAAAGCCTGGGGCTGACACAGGCGTTGATATTTTTTTTTCTCTTGACATCACTATTGTCGTGGTACTTTATTTTGTTTTGTTTTGTTGCTTGTTGATGTCTAGAAACATACTGTATATTTATATATAAAGTGCAAAACAGAGTATTCACAAAACTGCTGAATAATTTGCAAAAGGCAAAAAAAAACTGCGAAATGCATTTATGTCTGCGGGCGACTTTTTTGTAACAGCTACTTTTTTGTAGCAAAATATATTAGAGTCTATGGGTGACTTTTTTGTTGTGGTAATTTTTTCGTTTTGTTTACTTTTTTGTAGCAAAATATATGAGTCTTTGGGAGACTTTTTTTCTTACTCCAATTGCATTAAAGTCAATGGACATTTTTTTCTCACTCCTGGGGGCCCATTCACTTAGCTCGAGTGAAGGAATAGAGGAAAAATACTTAGAATTTCGAAGTGTTTTTTGGCTACTTCGACCATCGAATGGGCTACTTCGACTACGTCCTTCGACTCTAAATCGAACAATTCGAACTAAAAATCATTCGACTATTCGACCATTCGATAGTCAAAGTACTGTCTCTTTAAAAAAAACTTCGACCCCCTAGTTCGCCACCTAAAACCTACCGAGGCCAATGTTAGCCTATGGGGAAGGTCCCCATAGGCTTCCTATCAATTTTTTGATCGTAGGATAATCCTTCGATCGATGGATTAAAATTCGATCATTCGATCGAACGAATTGCGCTAAATCCTTCGACTTCGATATTCGTAGTCAAAGGATTTTAATTCGGCAGTCGATTATCGAGGGTTAATTAACCCTCGATATTCGACCCTAGGTAAATTTGCCCCCAAATGTATTGAAGCAAATAGGTGGGGTTTTTTTTGCATTTTTTCTTTTTGCTAATTTTTTTGTGCCAACTTTTTGTCCTAGTTTCACAAAAAAATCCATCTGGGGGTATACCTATAAAAGCCCTTTCTTACACAACTGGTAAACTGAAAGCTTTAAACTATTAACTGTTTGAATATAAAAAAAACAGCGATTAGCATGTCCTGTAAAAGTGATGAGTTAAATATTGCTTTCTAATTGTTTACTACGTCATTTAATTGTAAATGGGTCTAATTCCAAGATAGTTTGTCCAATCTTTTTCCACTTTATTTCTGGTAATTGAGAAATCACTCCCAACTAAATGCTATAAAAGAACTATAGTGTATCTGAATTAATTGGTATTCTAACTTCTAATTACTGACTCTGTCAAATAGCTCTATTCTTATTATTTTGCTTTATTAGTGCTGTCACTCCCTTCAAATCCTAACAGAATATTTAAATAAACCTGTCTCTATCAATTTATTTGATTTATACAGTTACACAAGTGCTAATTATAATAGCAGAGACATAAACCAAATATGGTGCTAGATATAGTCCTAAACATTGTGTTCACTAGTGAATTTTTCTGAATTCAGATGTTTAGTCATTTCCTACATAGAAACCAAACAGTCAGTTTCCTTGTCCTATACACTGGTAATCAGACATTCTTTATGAAATCGTTTGAATATTCGACCATTCGATAATCGAAGTACTGTCTCTTTAAAAAAGACTTTGACTTCAATAGTTCGCCAAATTAAACCTGCCGACGTGCTATGTTAGCCTATGGGGACCTTCTAGACCATTTTTCTAAGTATTCCCACATCGAAGTAAAATCGTTCGATCAACGCTTAAATTGTTCTTTGATCGAACGATTTTACTTAGATCGTTCGATATTCGAAGAAAAGTATTTTAATTTGAGGGTCGAATTAAGTGTAAGTTTGTTAAACTTAAGAGTAACTTTAGGAGTCACCAAAAGGAGTGTTTTGAGGTCCAAGAAGACTCCTGGCGGTCGTTTATTAAAGGTTGAATTTTTATGCTAATAAAGGTTTTTGAAACCACAATTAAACTCCATAGGGGAATGTTATAAAAAATCAAAAGTGATTTTTAAAATGGCATTTTTGCAAATGTTTGGCACTGCTCGCAATGTTAAATCGATCACTGGTGAATATTATATCAATGAGCAAAGGTTAGCATTAACACTTGCTCTAGAGTTTTGTTAAATATATAGTCGCAAAATACGTTTTGCGATTGCAAAATTTAATTACATAAACTGTGAGTGTTCACAAAAGCCATTTGGTCACAAACTTTGCGAGGAAGTCATTGAGGTCTGCAATAAGTCAATAAGGACGGAAACAAGGTCGATAACACTAATAATGGTTTTTGTGAAAAAAATTTTTCGCTATCATTTGTCTCTAAAACCACCAATGACATGAAAGTTATGATTATAAATAGCATGAACGAGAGATCTGAAAAAGAAATTCTAAAAACCTTGAAATTTTGTCAACATACAATTGTTTGTTTGGATCTCCAAAAACCTATAAACTCATGAACAAAAGAGAGAGATCTTTGCAAGGGAATTGCAACTTTCATTGACTTCTGCATGACCTTGAAAGCTTTTACTTGGCATACTTTTGCATTAGTGGACTTTATGGATTTTACACTTGATGAATGAAAAAAAAATACAGAATTAAGGAACTATGAAAAAAAATATGATTGTGCTAAAAGCCCAAATTGGAAAAACAAAAGTTCTCAGAACGTTCTGAATTCGGCCCCCCAGTGACAGATTTTTTTGTGTTGATAAAGACACATTGCTACCACAGTATAAATCCTTCTCTACCTTCATCATAACACCATTTATGGCTTACATTAATCCTTACATAGTTCTAAAAAGACACATACATATACAGATCTATCAATGTCAGAAACACGTTGAATATATTTTGACGTATTAAACATACAATGCCAATAAAATATTTAAGTAAATTAAATGAATTAGTAAGATTTCCTTTCTGCATTTTCTATACTCAAATTATAAGATAAGATAGATATGATATCTAATTTGGATCTTCATGCCTTAAATCTAATAAAAAATTATTTAAATATTAATTAAACTTCACAGGACTATTTTGCCTCCAATAAAGAGTTAATTATATCTAGTTTAGGATCAAGTACAAAGTACTGTTTCATTATTACTTATTATTATTAATTCCTTTTATCAGTATAGTTGCCTGTCTCTGCATTCTCTCCACCTCACTACTATTATTCTTAACAACTGGAGCAAAAACTGAACTGCTCACTTAAGACCTTGCCAGGGACATATAAAGAGGCTCAATTATGTTTTTATGCCACAAATGAATGCCCTTTTTAAGAGAATGTTTCCTGTTAAGAGTGACGTGTCACAACAGAATAATTTCATGTTTAGTATAAAGAAAATTAATTGTCTCATACATTGTGAATTTCTTTGTGTGAAAAATAATGAATATACCTGCTGTGATGTAATAAAAAGTATCACATTTGCCCACATCTAGTAACCTATAGCAACCAATTAAATGTTCTAAAAACCTGATCAGTAAATGCTCCTTGCTGATTTTTTGCTCCTTGTTGATTCACTAAACAAGTAGCAAACTTAAGACTATTTATTGCTTTATCCCCCTTTTAATATCATCTTTAGGCTTCCCTGTTCCCTTTAACTTATAAGCTGAATTTGATTAAAATACATGGTGATGCCCAGACTGAAATACCTAATCAAACAAATTAGTTCTGACACAGACATCTAAGTGTAGTGGTTTCCTTCTTGACAGTTTCACTTTAGTTTAGGATGGAATAATATGAAATGTAATCAAAAGAAACTGCATCTGAGTGTTCTACAAGTGGTAGTAATTTTCAAATCACAATTAAAAATAAAATAAGAAAATCTATTGGAATCCATTTGATTGCATTTACTATCAATGGTAACAAGCGATATATGCTTATAGCTATGCACCTATGTAATTAAAGGGGCGGTTCAACTTTTAATGGCAGATTTATCAATATGCTTCAAAATTTGACCATCGAATGGCTATACTTCGGGGCACATTTACTAAGCTCGAGTGAAGGATTCTAATGAAAACAACTTCGAATTTCTAAGTATTTTTTTGGGTACTTCGACCATCGAATAGGCTACTATGGCCCTCGACTTCGATTCGAACGACTATTTGACCATTCTATAGTCAAAGTACTGTCTCTTTAAAAAATACTTCGACTACATACTTCGGTAGTTTAAACCTACCGAGGTTCAGTTTAACCTATGGGGACCTTCCCCAGCACTTTTCTAAGGTTTTTTTGATCGAATAAAAATTGTTCGATAGATCTATTAAAATCCGACCTATTTTTATTTGATCAATCGATCGAAATATTTGCACTAAATCCTTTGAATTAGATATTTGAATTCGAAGGATTTTACTTTGAGGGTTTATTAACCCTCGAAATTCGACCCGAAATTAAGATTTCAGCGATCGAACGAACTATTTTACTTTGACTACAAAAATGCATTAGAAGGTCCCCATAGGCTAACATAGCACTTCGGCAGGTTTAATTTGGCGAACTATTGAAATCAACATTTTTTTTAAAGAGACAGTACTTCGATTATCGAATATTCGAATATTCAAACTATTTTACTTCGAACCGAATTCTAGTAAGTAAATTCGAAGTCGTAGTATCCTATTCGATGGACGAAGTATCCAAAAAATTACTTCAAAACTTCGAACCTTGATAAATCTGCCCCTTAGTATGTTATAGAATGACTAGTTTATATAGTTTTTGAATAATTTGCCTTCTTCTTCTGACTCTTTCCAGCTTTCAAATAGAGGTAACTGGGTACACATTTATGTTTATAGCTACTTTTCATTTCTCATCTTTCTATTGAGGCCTCTCCTATTTATATTCCAGTCTCTTCTTCAAATCGATGCATGGTTGCTAGGTTATTTGAACCATGAAACTGGAGAGCTGCTGAATAAAAAGCTAAATAACTCAAAAATCACAAATAATAAAAAATGAAAACCAATTGCAAATTGTCTCAGGATATCATATTAATGGGCCCATTTATGAAAACTCGATTTTTTTTCTGGTCAAGGTTTTTAGGGGAAATATATTTTATATTATTTATTTATATTAGTTATAGACTGGAGAAAGAAATCTAGAGGGTTGTTGTTAGGAAACAACCATAGACTCTTTTCTAATACAGAAAAAACATGCAAACAAAGTAGAAGGAGAAATATGATTATGGCAGCTTGGGGGTTAATTACTAGCACGGCTAGTATTGTGTGTGTTTGAATTGCATAACAAAAAATACTGTTCTTAGCCAGATGTTTATTATCAGTACTTTGCAGATTTAATTACATCAGGTGCTGTCATGCCTCACTATGATAAAAAAGAATAAATACAGTACCTGCAAGACCCATTCTGCAACCAAGGATGGTTATTGTTGTATCAACTGACGAGTTACTTTAGGAAATAATTGCGCAAGAACATTTTATTTGATTTTATCTTACACATTAAACTGCTAAATACTCCATTACAAGAGACATCCTTCATACATTATGCTGCATCTAATCTGCTTCACTGCTGCAAGCCTGGTAGAATGTGCCGTACTATCCTGCCACTTGTAAAATTCATTACAAGCAATGATATCAAAGTTAAGAGAATTTATTTCAACTGGATTTTTTTTTTCTAATGAACACAAGAAATTTACCATCTGTTTGGTAATTTCAGAACAGCACAGTTACATGCAAAATGGATATACTGTATAATAAAAGATACATGCCCATTGTAATTAGGCTCAAAATGTCGAGCCGGTTAAGCATTAGAGAAGGGAGTAAAAAGGATCAGCTATTCAGCTCGCCTTTCTAACTCCTAACATTTGGTTTTACCTTGAGACTTGAAAGATGCCCGTTAATAATCTAAACTAAGAGACGCAGGTATGGCCATTCTAAACATCTTATTTTTTTTCTTTTTAAAGCAACAACAATGTTTTGCCTATATTTAACATCACTGCACTGACTGCTTGCAACACCTAACTACCAACACCTTTTACATTTAAATTAAAATGATTTCTTATTGTTCCTTAATCATTTCAAATAAACACTGTAACTTTTATAACAATGCATATTCCTGAAAAGTTAATATATTGGATTTCTAATAATGCTTACTTATTTATAATGTATGTTATATTTTGGGTTATTCCTGTTTACTGTCTTTTATGCCTTAATTAAATTTTTTTTTGTAATCGGTATTTTGAGTTTTTTGATGGATTTTATAAATAAAAAAATATATAATATAATATAAATATTATGTATAAAAATATTAGAAGGAACACGTTACACTAAGGGCCAATTTACTAATATTTGAATTTTGTTTTTTTTGCATAAATCATATTTTTTTTTCTAAAAATTAAAAAAAAATTAGTTAGCTGAAATACTAAAAAATGTAGATTTATTAAGTTTAAAAACCACAGAAAATTCAATTACAAATCTTTGGCAAGGAATAGCAGTCGAGGTTCCATAGAAGTCAATGGGATTTGTGCTGATTCTATTGGACTGTTCTTTAGCTTTTTTTTTTTTAGAGGTTTTCAGATTTTTTCTTACTAGTAATTGTCAAAAAAACTAACATTTTTAGAGGTTTTAGAGATATTTGTATTTTTTTTCTTCACTTATTTCCGTTCATACTTTTATAGTCGGGTCTTTTAATAACTTTCATGGCATTCATGAACTTAGAATTTAATCGTGGTTTCAAAAAAATGCTTTTAGAGCCATTGAAATTCAACCTTAAATTTAGAAAAGTATAAAATATATATTAATACATATATATATATATATATATATATATATATATATATATATATATATATATATATATATAAAACTGTATTTGATATTATTCATATTATTAACTTTTTTATTTTTGTTCTAGTTTTCACTTCAGTGTACTATACCAATAGAAGTGTATATATTTTTTATCTTTACTCATTATTGGAAAGTGATAAAATAATTGGCAGTCCAAAATTCTTACTCGCAATATAACTGCAGAACTGGTGATCGGATCCATCCCGTGTTCCACTGACTGCGGTGCGCAGAGTTGAAATTTACCGTTTCACTGAACTAATGGGATTGCTTTAAATTACTCATTATTTTCCAGTTGCTAGAACTTCTATGTATTAATGAGCAGATGTAAAGGAACATTTGAGCACAAGAGACAAATACCTAAAAGGGCGGCTTAGATAGATTGAGACTCATAGATAGTGTATCAATGACTGACTAAATATATATATCAGATAACTGCATAATTCGCTGGTATAGTGGCAGTAAACAACACTAACACCAAGTTCAGTGCTTATAGTAAATTACAACAAACAAATCAGATTTAATAAATAACACATAAATGATGGAAAGTTCATTTAACTAACAGAATTCATTATTGCAAGATAATATCACCACCGGCTGGCTGGCCTATTAATAATAGAAATATTAACTCTATAACTGGATGAGTATATTATTTTTGTGGCAAGAATGGAATCTATTGTAAGCAGATATATTATAAAGAATGCTCTATAGTGAATTGCTCTAATAAATAATTCTTCATTCTCATTATTGCTCTGAAATAAGACAAAAGCTGTGTAAGCAAACCCAACACAAAGCCATGCTGCTGGCATAACAACTGTGATGGGTGTTTTTAATTTTTACTATTATAATTATTATGAGCATGAGGTTGCAAATGACAGAAGTAGACATTATTCAGAAAAACTAAGGTCCCAAGAATGCTGGATAGCATTTCCCATATCTGCAATAGGTTATTTTAACAAAGAAATTAAATGGCAGAAAATGAATTATGCCATAAAGTATATGAGCTTCCTAAATAGTTTCTCAAGGGGCTCTACTGTAATTTGTTTATACTGTATGTTACAAAAAATACAATATACAGGTATGGGACCTGTAATCCAGAATGCTCGGGACATGGGGTTTTCTGGATAATGGATCTGTAATTTTGATCACGTTACATCTACTAAAAAATCAGCTGATATTAAATAAAATCACTAGGATTGTCTTGCCTCCATTCATTATATCTTAGCTGGGATCATGTTAAAGGTACAGTGTACTATTTTAAAAAAAAAATATATATATGTGTGTGTGTGTGTGTATATATATATATATATATATATATATATATATATATATATATATATATATATATATATAGATATATATAGATATAGATATAGATATATATATATATAGATATAGATATATATATATATATATATATATATATATATATATATATATATATATAGATATGTGTGTATAGGATCCCTTATCCGGAAACCTGATATCCAGAAAGCTCCTAATTGCGGAATGGCTGTCTCCCATAGACCCGTAAAAGATACCAGACACACGATAGCAAGTGTAGCGGGGATGACCCCTGCGTGTTTAATTACGTCAATTAAACACGCAGGGGTCATTCCCGCTACACTTGCTATCGTGTGTCTGGTATCTTTTACGGATCTTCGAGTAGGAGAGGCGCCGACCTCTCTAACCAGCACCGGGCTTGAACTTAGAGAGAGGTGGGGAAAAGAGGACCATTGGGAATTGTCTCCCATAGACTCCATTTTATCCAAATATTTCCAATTTTTAAAAATGATTTCCTTTTTCTCTGTGATAGTGATGGGCGAATTTATTTGCCAGGCGCGAATTTGCTGCGAATTTGCGCGATTCGCCACCAGCGAAAAAATTCACGAAACGCCCGGCGTCAAAAAAAATTTTGGAAAAAAACGGACTCCGGCGTCGAAAACGGACGTTGGCGTCGAAAAAAATATTCGCCCATCACTACTCTGTAATAATAAATCAGTACCTTGTACTTGATCCAAACTCAGATATGATTAATCCTTATTGGAAGCAAAACCAGCCTATTGGGTTTATTTAATGTTTAAATGAATTTCTAGTAGACTTAAGGCAAGAAGACCCAAATTACGGAAACCCCAGGTCCTCAGCATTCTGGATAACAGGTCCCATACCTGTGTGTGTGTATATATATATATATATATATATATATATATATATATATATATATATATATATATATATATATATATATATATATATATATATATATATATATATATATATATATATATATATATATATATATTATGGTGTTTATGGGAAATGGCCTTTGTATAATTCTGAGCTTTCTGGATAACAGGTTTCTGGCTAATTGACATCTATACATAAATATGCACATAAATATTTCTTTCATAGGTCTAAATATATTTGGGGTTATTTGTGAACGCAAACGCAGTTGTGGCCCTGCAAATTTCCCTGCAGTTAGTTGTGTGTTAAACCCCTTTCATTATAGGTGATCCTTGTACTTCTGTATAGTTGGGCTCAGCGCCTCTCAGTTCATTATAAATTGATCTGATTGCCACAGAGGAACCCTGGAGATACCACCACCTCCTGACCAGGTGGTAGATTCAGGGTTCCCTTTGTGCCCAGGGTCAATAGGCTCAGCACACTTGCTCTTTAAGAATTGGGGGTGGAAGTCACTTGGGTGCCCAACACTGGAAATGGAGCTGCTTGCACTGTTGTGTTAATTGCAATGAATCAGACACTATTTCACCATGAGCAGCACAACTGCATGAGATGAATCGCCCCTTGTGACCTCAATCACGATGAGGGAAAAAGTGCACCATTTTGGGTGAAAAAATTGCAATTTCCCTCTCAATAGTATTTTGCTCACTGCACTTGCGGACAATTGATGCAGGAAACTCTGTGTTTATGCATTATAATGACCATTAGAACCCAAAAAATGAAACAAAAAAATTAAATAACAAAGTAAATGTTTAGGAAATGTATATACCACAAAACCAAGTTATTCTACAATCTACAATGTTTTGCTCTCATTAATTTAACATTTTTATTTTGCTCTAAGCTGTAGAACCTTATTAAACATCAGCATGAACTATTGTGTCAACAAAATGTTGGTTTCATTTTAAGCGATTCTCAGTTATAGAAAGGAAAAACATATACAAATAAATCACCATCAAAATGATCATATTTAGGGCTGCCTCAATAAAATAGTTTGATGACAGGTTGACTCTAAAATATTGACTTTTTTAAGCTAGGGAGTATGGCAGCTTGCATGTTGTGAGATGGCAACAGAAATGTCTGTTCGATTCCATCTTTTCTAACAAGACAGCACAGTCACTCGCATGAGCCATGACTTACACAGACAACACACAGCGAGTTCCCATAAGTTGTCAAGTGCTTGCCATTGCTGCCATCGCTGTTAACCTCAATTTACATAATGTCACATCAGAGTCCCTTTTTATAGAATTAGATAGAAAAGAAGGACTTCGGCTTTGTATTTGGAAGAGATTGTCAGATTGGTTTAATACAGACCGGGAGATGGCTTTCATAAATACTCCTGCATGAAGAACAAAGCTTAAATTCATCATTGCAGAGAAAATTAATATTTGTATTCTTTATTTTAATTACATACAGGGTCATTTTTTATATAGAAAGAAAACATTTAGAAGTAACTTTTGAAGTCAAGTGACCACTAGCAATTAAAAACATTGTTAGTTGACAAAGGAAAGAATGTGTTTATTCACCCGAGCAGTTTGTTATGAGACATTATTCAGATCACGTTATTGTTTTAACTCACTCATTTTCTATAGTTAAGTTTAAAAAAAGAATAGTTTTTTTGTTTTTTTTTGTTCTACATAAATAGTTTTGGAATAATAGCAGTATAACAACCATACAGTATGTACTAAATGGCACTAGGTTTGGACTTATACAGCTTTAAATGATGATGTCAAAGTATCACTTTTATCAGTAATCACAGTTTAAATTCAGACATGAATAGTTCATTTTATCACAATTTTGCAACAAGAAAATATATTTTCAAAAATTGTGAGAATTTTAAAATGCAAATGACACCACCTAAAACCTGTTTAACTTTTGACTATGATTTTTGATATGTACCACTTATAATAAATGAATATGCAAATACCACAAACAAGTCTCAGAACACTGGTGGGCTCTACCATGCCTGCAGTACAACTAAATATTTTATTCTATGAAGGTTACTCCCTAGTCCCTGGGAGATGTCAAAAGGTTCTGTTATCTTTCTAACCCATGGGCATAAATCAAACCAAAAGTTCTGGACTTTACTGGGATTTCTTGCAAATGCACCCTTTTGCTCACTTCCATGCATGACACATCTCTGGGACTCAATGCTCATTTTGTCAGATTCATTGCTGTCATTATATATTTTTTTAAATAGACTTACTAGGGTGCTTGATAAGGAAGCCTCACTGTGCTTGTTGATGCTAAATTAGGAAGATCTCCATCATCACTGCATTGGATCTTTTTGGATCTGTTTGAACCATTATGGGCTCTAGGTGAATGATATAGACTTTTAATTTAGACTATTGATATTTGATTGCCACCCTAAAAGCTTTACTAGGGGGCAGTTTTATCAAGTGTCGAATTGAAAATTAGAATTTTCATTTTTTTATTGCCAAAACTGTCGAATTTGACTAGGAAATTGTTAAAATTCAATTAGAGTTTTTTTTTTTTTAAATTCAAATAAAATTTTCGAGATTTATCATACACTGGCCCTTTAAAAACTCAAATTTGCCTATTCGCCACCTAAAACCTGCTGAATTGCTGTTTTAGTCAACGGAATACACCATGGGATCAATTTGGAGTTGTTTGCAGAAAAAACTTGAATCAAGTTTTCAGGTAGATCCTATTCACCCGAGTTTTGGAAATTCTATTTTTTATTAAATTTGAATTGGTCAAATTTCAAGTTCATGGGAGTTTTTAAAAACTCACATGAACTCGAAATTCAACCTTCCCGTGTACTGTAGGTACTGCCCAAAAGTAGTATTGGGATTCTCTCTTCTCGTATATAATATATTTGAATACAAGCAGTAGGATAGAGTTTTATTCACTATTAAACACTCACACACATGTATTAGCATTCCGCATTTGTAGGACTATAATTTCCCACGTTTTCTTAGAACGAGTACCTGCCTTAAATAGAACTGTGGATGTAATTCCATTTGTGGCAATGTAAACAGCTGATTTGTATGCAAAGCAGATGTTTTGGTTGGATGGATGTCACAGGATCTTATTTAGTATATTATATTGGAAAAATGTAGCTAATGACATGAAGAGATTCTGACTGAAGTGATATAAATAGAGCTTTTAGCTTGTGCAAGATGGATTTTATGCAGAGTCGTACAAATCTCTGCATTTGAACCCACTTATAATAATATTCAATACTGGCCCTTTTTTCCATGAACATATAATAATTCAGTGAATTCATAGATGTTAATGGACACAGATTAGTTTGCCTTTTTATTTCATTGCAAGGCATATTTCTGTACATTTTTGATAATCTCTTCCTAGTGACAGTAATACTTTATAAATGAATATTTCTTTCCCATTGAAGTGTTATTATCAGATTTCCCAAGTCAGAATTAGAGATAATGTAAAATAATTAGAAGTACTTAAACAGAAATGATGACAAAGCAGGGTCTTGGGGTCTATATTATGGATCACACCATTGATTTTGCATAATGATGATTAAGTACATTAATATTTTGCTGTCAACGTTTATGAAATCGTATCTGCACCCAAAATTATTGCCAAATAGTGCTTATCTTGACAAGGACAGCAACTTTATTTCTAACCATAAATATTTGTTTTATCTGCTTTAGAAAGATAATGTCCATGACTGTCCCTGGTACTGAATCATTAAAATCAATATTCCTCTTAATAAAATGTTACAGTAACTCTGAGCGAATATGTGTACAGTTATGGAATCTGTTATCCATAACTGGTTATCCAGAAGGATCCAAATTATGGAAAGGCCATCTCCCATTTTATCCAAATGATCCAAATTTTTAAAAATGATTTTCTTTTTCTGTGTAGTAATAAAACAGTAGCTTGTACTTGATGCAAACTAATATATAATTAATCCTTTTTGGAATGAAACCAGCTGATTGGGTTTATTTAATATTTACATGATTTATTAGTAGACTTAAGGTATGAAGATTCAAATTACAGAAAGATCCTGAAAACCTCAGGTCCTGAGCATTCTGGATAACAGGTCCTACAACCTCACAACAGATGAACATCCAAATCGAGATCACTTATATTATTATATTATTATATTAAAAGCAATGTTATTTCTCATTAAATTACTGTGTTGATGGAAAAATGGGCAAGGTTATTGTTTGGCACCCTGGGAGACCAGTGTACCTTCCTATCTCTTGGCGTATGTGCGCATGTGCACTGTGATGTTGTGCCTTGTCACACATGGAGGGGTGAAATTTAAATATTTAAAACCTTTCTTGGCACCTTTCCTGGCACAAGCTAACTGTTATGGAAAGTTATTCAGGAGCCCTGGGTCTTTTTTGGAATGTCACAATACTCGAAACAGGGGACCCCTTGCAACTCTGGTCTTCTTCAATGCAGTTTTGGGTACAGGGAAGTGGTTTAACAATTTGAATTATGCACCAAAGTGCCATACGAACATCACAGCACATCTCCATGTGTCACAGTTAGGGATGTAGTGAACTGTTCGCCGGCGAACTTGTTCGCGCGAACTTCGCCCGTTCGCGTCCGCCGAATGTTCGCGAACGTCGCGCGACGTTCGCATTTTGAGTTCGCGTTCGATTCGAATACAAATCGTTCGACCATTCGAATTCCTTCGACCGCTAAAAATCGAACGATTTCCATTCGTTCGAACGATTGTAAGCATTCGAATGAATGAAAAGCATTCGATCGAATGCTTCGATCGTTCGATTTGAATGAATATCGTTCGATCGAAAGATTAAAATCCTTCGATCGTTCGATTCGAACGATTTTAGCGGGTGTTCGAAGTTCGCGAACTGTTCGCGAACGTTCGCATTTTTTGCCGGCGTTCGCGAACACCAAATCGGCAGTTCACTACATCCCTAGTCACAGTACATGTGCAGATGGACACGGGGACCAGCATGTGGAAAGCTAGGGTATAAGTCAGGGAACTTCTATTGCTTATACATGTATCTAGGTAACAATGCCTAGAAGATCAAGGGGCAGATTTACATAGGGTCGAATATCGAGGGTTAATTGACCCTCGATATTCGACCATCTAAGTTAAATCCTTCGACTTTGAATATCGAAAGATTTAGCGCAAATAGTTCGATCGAACGGTTAAATCCTTCGAATCGTTTGATAAGAAGGATTTTAATCCATCAATCGAACAATTGTTCTTTGACCAAAACACATTAAAAAGTCTATGGGGACCTTCCCCATAGGCTAACATTGCACTTCGGTAGGTTTTAGGTGGGGAAGTAGGGGGTCAAAGTTTTTTTTAAAGAGACAGTACTTCGACTATCGAATGGTCGAATGATTTTTAGTTCGAATTGTTCGATTCGAAGTCGTAGTCGAAGTAGCCGATTCGATGGTCGAAGTAGCCAAAAAATTCATTTGAAATTCAAAGTATTTTTTATTTTATTCCTTCACTCGAGCTAAGTAAATGGACCTCTTAGTGTTCATTGTTAAAATATCCAGTTCTTTATATGTGTAATTTACAACAGAAATAATCTGAATATTTCATAAATAGGTATTCAATACCGTAAAGCAGTGCTGTACAACTTCTATTGTACAGAGGGCCAGCATTTTTTTAATCTACATGGTGGAGGGCCGATAACGGAAGCCAGTGTTAGCCACTCCCTGTTTTAGACCACACCCACTTTAAACCACACCCATGTTACCGCAAGACCATGTCCACATCAATAGCACACCAAAAAAACAAATGGTTGGTGCTCACTGCAGGGATCAGGGCCGGAACTAGGGGTAAGCAGAGTAGGTGGCTGTCTAGGATGCCATCATTAAGGGGCGCACTTTTAAGGGGATTTTTTTCGGTTTTTAATTTATTTGTTTATTTAATCAAAAGTTGGGTGGAATCTATCTCCTTCACCTTCTCCCTCTTGCCGGCAAGAAATAGCTCCTTCTGTGCGGTGCAGCCCGAACGTGCATACACGCGTCAATTACATCACTGATGTGTTGGGTGACAGAGAGAGGCAGAGAGCTGGGGGGCTGCTTGGTGTGACTCTCGCTGCTCTCAGCCTTGCACAGTTGCACTGAACTGAAGACATTCTTTCTATTACTGTGAAGTGTGAAGCTTCTTGCTGGCACAGCCAGGTACAGATTTGGTGCCATATGTTTGCTGTTGCTGCTGGGCTGGGCGCTGGCACAGGTACATAAATACTTGGGGGCAATATGATGTGATCAGATTTATTTTTGGCTGCTGTTGGCACAGGTAAAGATTGGGGGCAATATGATGGCTGCAGGAGGGCTGTATGATGGATGGCTGCTGAGCTTTTTGCACAGGTACAGGGGGCAGTAATATAAATGAAAAAATGTTGTACATTTTTTTGCTCTCTTTATTTAAAAACCATCATGGTAAGGAGGGAAATGGTAATGCAGGACAGTGGGGCACTGAGTGAAGCTCTTGCCTAGGGTGCCAAACTACCTTGTGCCTGCCCTGGCAAGGATGTCACTCATATGTGAAAAAAGCTAAGTCATATAAGACATACCCATAAATCCATATGCCTCCTCCTCCCCTGTGTATAATACAGTACCCCATCCAGGTCCGGACTGAGAATTAAAATAGGTCCTGGCATTTCAGGTACACAGAGGCCCAATCAGCCCACATGTAGGCCCAAACAGCCCCTACCAGCCAGCTAAATACTGACTTTCTATGGGACTTTATAGCAGCCCCTCAACCCAACAAATTGCCAGTCTGGGCCTCAGGGTCTCAGGTGTGAACAGTACAGGCTTTAGGAGAGTGAACAATAGAGGTGTCACAAGTGTGAACAATACAGGGGGGTCACAGGTGTGAACAATACAGGGGATTGCAGTGTGAATTTGAGGTTTAAACAATGCAGGGGCCAGTTAATCTCTGTAGTGATACCTTTTAAATCTTGCAAATGGTAAACAGACACAGCAGGCAGACTTTGATGTGGAGGGCCAAATAAGGGGGTGTCGCCAGTTGGACAGCCCTGCCGTAAATCATATGATACCAGATTGTGAGTCTGGCCCCTGGTGGAACCAGATTTTTGGTTGTGAGGTTTTAATCTGAATTAGGGTAACATTTATGAAGAATAACTATTTGCCCGTAAAGACAGTCCTGGAAACCTAGACTAAAAGTGTTATTGGCTGTCCAATATTAATTAATGGCTGCTACAAGACTGTTATCATATATGTGTAGCATTTTTTTTAACAAAATCTATGGACATAAAGGGGCAGATTTATCAAGGGTCAAAATGAATTCGAGGGAATTTTCAAAGTAAAAAAATTCGAAATCCAAAGTAATTTTTCAGACCAAATGTTTGACTCCAATTGAACAAGTCTTAACATTACTGCCCTAAGGTCTTTGTTATTGTATTTTGCATTAGGACCTCAGTATAAGTTAGCCTTATTTGGTTATGTGAACTGATACCTCCTTGTGAAGTGTAACATGTTGAAAGCTTTTCCCTGCACAGAGTATTTGATTTAAAGATTACAAATTATAAATGGCAGACTTTATACTTTATTGATCCTCTGCTCTTTCCTGTTGTGGCCTGTTCTTCGTGTAACATAAATATTCCCTTTGCAGTCAAAGAAATACAATGCTAGTTCTCTGTTTCTTTTCTGCAGGCTATAATATGCATTGAAATTTTGTACTGCATGAAAAGTCAAGCACATGGAGAAGAAATTATTATTATTATATGTAGGTTTTTTTTTGGAAATGCCAGGATGTTATAAGCCCGAACAAAGTCTCAAAGGCACAATCCGGTAGTTCTAAATTGATGGACAAAGGCCAACTGCCAGACAGAGAAATCATGGGCCCAGCTCTTATATATCTATAGCTTATTGTACCCCTAGGGTTAT
Source organism: Xenopus laevis (assembly GCF_017654675.1). NCBI lineage: Eukaryota > Metazoa > Chordata > Amphibia > Anura > Pipidae > Xenopus > Xenopus laevis. The sequence continues at coordinate 20,606,703 of NC_054373.1, forward strand.
TAATTTAGAATCAGATTAGTAGCCTTCTGTTACTTGGCCCACAGTGCTTGTCAGGGCTGCGATCCTTACACAGACACAGGTAATTGTGTATTATACTTTATTTCTTCTGACATCTTTTCTCCTTTCTGATGGGAAGAAAAACCTGTAGGTTTAAAATGAAAGTAATTGCAATAAAACCACCTCTCTCATTTATTATTTCCTTCCCTAAAGGGACTGGATTTGATATAATGTTTGGCATATAATTTTAAGAACACCTCACACATTGTTGCTGCAGAACATTAGAAATGAGATATGACATCAGATGTTTTAATTCCTCTTTATCCCTATAAGTTTTGTTTGCTGGTTTTTTTTTTTTTTTACACCATTGCTTTTTACTAGCAATTGAACACTGCCACATATAGCAGAAGGCCATATAAATTGAATGAATTGCAGCTTTTAGGTTTATTATACTGTTTTGTAGACCAAGAAAGATGTTTTGATATTAGAGATGGAAATTGTATTACTGTAGCTATTAAGTACACTAGTAATATGTGAAACAGCATTTTATAATATTAAAAATACAGAACAGGTATGAGACCTGTTATCCAGAATGCTCGGGACCTGGGGTTTTACGGATAATAGCTCTTTCCGTAATTTGGGTCTTCATGCCTTAAATCAGCTAGAAATTCATTTAAACATTAAATAAACCTAATAGGCTGGTTTTGCTTCCAATAAGGATTTATTATATCTTAGTTGGGATCAAGTACAAGCTACTGTTTTATTTTTATAGAGAAAAAGGAAATCATTTTTAAAAATTTGGATTATTTGAATAAAATGGAGTCTATGGGAGACAGCCATTCCGTAATTTTGGTGCTTTCTGGATATTGGGTTTCTGGATAAGGGGTCCTATACCTGTATTTAGCTTATGCATTGGCAGAATATACAGCATTTGAAATCCGCATGCTCTACTTAAACTGGTTTTAACAGAACTGACTTAATTTGCATTGGTACATGTATAATCGTTCAAAGTAATTTCCAGATATACCTGTATTTCAAAGGCTTATAATAAAAGCAGGAATAACTTACAAAGCAAATATGGGGCTAAGTCACACCTCCCAACAATTTTAGCCACACCACAGTCAACTCCACCCATGACCAGTTACCCCAAGAATTCCACTAATCCCATACAAAACCCTGCCCACTGATCAGTAAGACTTACCCTACTGGGGATCCATTATTTGGGACAGATATTAGCTAATCCAGTAATATATTCTTTAAATCATTAGTAGAATATCCTGTAGAATCATATAACATATTAAAAATAGCAAGGATCCAAAATATCTTAAATACTTATAAAAGGGCAATAAACAAATAAATAATTAGGGCTTGCGCTGGACATTAGGGATGAGCAAATTTTTTTGGACATTAGGGATGAGCACATTTTTTGACTAATACAAATTGGTTACAAAATTCACATTTTCACAAGTGTCAGAAATGTTAGAATTAGCATTAGAATGTTGACTTTGACAAGAAAAAATTGGCATTGGCTCCAATGCATTGAGCAAAATTTCACCATTTCATGGTTTCACTAGTTTTTACCAAAGCAAAACAGGACAGTTTTGCATTCTGTATATTATTTTCATTTTTAAAGGGCCATGTTTTTATATTTTGTATTATAAAGCCCTAAGTACCAGTGATGGGCGAATTTGCGCCGTTTCGCTTTGCCGAAAAATTCGCGAATTTCGCGCGGAATTCGCGAAACGGCGAAATATTCGCGAAACGGCGCCGGCGTCTCGTTTTTGACGCCGGCTCCTGTTTTTGACGCCGGCATCAGTTTTTTCGAGAAAAAAAAATTTGACGCCGGCGAATTTTTTCGGCGAATTTTCGCGGGCGTTTCGCGAATTTATTCGCCTGCCGCGAATCGCGCAAATTCGCCGCGAATTCGCGCCTGCCGAATAAATTCGCCCATCACTACTAAGTACTTATGAATTCTTATTTTTTTTACCCTTACTACTCCCCCTATGCCTCTGTAATTGAAAGATTATGTTTAAACCAAGAAAATTAACAAAAGATCCCTCTTTTCAACCCAGTGGCAGTCTGTGTTGCATATTTACAGATGAGGATGTCATTATATATAGGAATTTAACTGTAACAACTAGTGATGGGCGAATTTGTGGCGTTTCGCGAAAAAAATTCTCAAATTTCCAGCGAAATTCACGAAATTCGCGAAACGGTGAAAAATTAGCAAAAAGGTGCCGGTGTCCCGTTTTTGATGCCGGCGTCTGTTTTTTTTTTTACGCTGGCGCAAATTCGCTGGGGAAAATGCGCTGGTGTCCAAAATAACGGACGTCGGCGTCCATTTTTTTTGATGCCGGTGAATTTTTGCTGCGGTTTCACTAATTTATTCGCCGGCGGTGACAGCCCATCACTAGTAACAACTTCTTCTTCAATCACAATTGATCTGATGAACCAAGGAGTCGGCATCATTGATAAAAGCAGTTTCAGTATCTCTGTACTGCACTGTATTGTGCAATACATAACAGCAAGCATGAGTATTTTACTAAAACAACAGGCAGAGGGAGATTTTATTCCTTTGCTGACTTTCTCCACAGATCATATAGTTTTATTAATATTTATAAAAAGTGTATTTATTAAAATTCAAATGTGTGTATTTTAGAGTTTCTTTAAAATTCAAATTGAAAAAAAAATCACTTGCATTTTGCACTCCCATTGAAAAAAAAATTTACTTTTTTTTGCACTTCATAAATTGAGGTTCTGGAAACTGAAATTCATGAGGTTGAGTAAAAAAAACACTTGAATCACAGTAAAAACTTGAATTTGATTGTTAATGTTTGAATGTCAATAAATTGGCCCTTAGGTGCTGGTCAAGGAAGGAACTTTTGATCAGCATAATGTTCTGATAAGAAACATTACCAAAATTTGCACTGGGAGCACAGCAGTATGGGAGACTCACCATCACCCTCGAAGAGCACCACTTCATCGAAAATGTAAGTGATGAAGTGAACGGAAAAATAAATACATTATAAAAGATAGAAAATAACAATTAACGCTTTTACAGTGTTTATTCCAGGTTGGATTTGTAACAAGCTGTTTCATTATACTTCTTTGCTCCTTTCTGCATTTCTTTGTACTCTGACCAAGCAGGTTGGGGAAAAGTCATCAAGAATGACAGGTTGGTTTGATTGGTTTTAATTAGAAGCTTAATTTCATAAAGAGTAGAACACTAATGACTACCTACTTGAACAGCATGCAGAATTAATCTTTTCTCTACCAACTGTTCACAATTAAACTAAGAAAAAAGTTTCCTGCTGTTTTGCAAAAAAGTGCAGTAGAGAAATGCTAAGAAGATATGCAGCATTTTATCCATTTTACATGTTAACCACATTTTATAATATAAAAGTATAATATAACAAAAAGACAAAATTATTTTACTTTTAGTATAGCAGTAATGTGCCTAGTCATTCTATCTAGCAGCTAAAGATTCATTTGCCCTATATTTCCTATGTGAATAAACTATACTATCGGGTAGATTTTGTTCACCTCCTGAGAATACTGATGTCTTCAAGTATAGTGCAGCACTAGATCGACAGGTTCAAATTCACAAGCAATGTACAGACTACTAACTTTATTCTGTTATTCAGATAAATATTTTTAACTCTTAATTGGTTACTAAAGGGCAGTAGCAATGGGTGAATCTGTCAAACTTTGCTTTGCCAAAAATTAGAGAGAGATTTGCCAAAATCTTCAATGGGAGAGGCTTTTCACGAATCATTTTCCAAACTGTGCAACTATTTTTTCTCCATACATTGGTGTCTATGTGCGTTTTTTTCTGCTTAACCTGGCAAAAAAATGTCACCTATCTCTAAAAACAAGTTTTGTCAACATTCAAATTCAAAGATTATTTTGGCAAAAATTGTGAATACGAATTACCAAATCTCAAATTTTCAATATTTATTAAGGGAAATAACTTGATTAAAATTACAGCATCTAAAAGCTGTTGAGTTCATGTCAAAGTCAATAGGTGCTGTGTTTTGAAAAACAAGCTATTTTTAAAATTGCATTTTCCAAATGAATTCAGTATTTGGAAGACTCATTGAAAATAAAGGGTAGAATATGAATTTACTGCATTATGATGATCACACTTTTTATGTTTTAAATTTTTCGGTTTCCTTTTTTTTTTAAAATATTCTAGAAAACATGAACATTCGAAAGTATGATGTTTGATTCATCTGCCTAAAAATGTTTCTAAACCATCCTGCTTCATTTGTTCAGGAGAAAAGCCCATCAATGTTTCTTCTAAAATGTAATCTTGTTCATGCATATACAAGCTATGACATCAGCACTCACAAGAAATTGTGGAAATCTAAAAATAATTGTAAGCACATACATAATTTATCACTTTCTTAGATTTCTGTATACACTTAGGGGGTTATTTACTAAACTCTGAATATCTGAAAATCCCTGAAATCCAAAAAATCTGGGATTTTTTGTGTTATAATAAAAATTATATTATAATAATTATGTTATAATTAAAAAGATCACACATTTTTCAGAATTTATTAAACCCCGAGGGCAAAAAAGCCTAAATATAAAAACACAGCATCTCAAACCTGTGGAGGTTGCATAAAAGTCAATGGGAACAGTCTCATTGATTTTTGGTTGTGTCGGGGGTTTCGGGCAATTTCACTATGTTTTCGGAGCTTTCGGGTGAAAACTCCAGGGAAATTCATGAAAAAATCGAGAAAATCTGAGCTTTTCCCGCAAAGGTAATTTTCGGGAAAATGTAATAATAAATAAGCATTAAAAACCTGAGTGGCTTAGATCGGAGTTTGTAACAGCCGATATTGAGATAAATTCGGACCTTGATAAATAACCCCCAAAGTGTGGGCAAAAAAAGTCACTCAGCATACATGCTGATAAAGGCAGCATTGCTCCCCACCCGTGAAATATTCTGTTGAAATTCACTGGAACAGACATACACACTTAAAAATCTTTTAATTAGGAAGATGAAATGTTGCATGTTTATTTGTCTCATATAATGCAGTTGCATATAATGCAGTTTTTTATGATACTTTTTGATTTTTGATACTGATTTTGTGTTTTCTAATGAAGCATAACATTTTTCCCAATTTATAAAAGCAAAACATGGTCATCAAATTAGCTATGCACTCAAACAGAATAACAAAAATGTAATTAACAAGGGAAGTTGTATAGAATTGGGTTTTAATAACTGCATAGCTGATTATTATGCAAGGCATTAACTAATTATAACTGACAGCAGCAGCGGGTTATAATGGAATGTTAAAGGAGAAATGCCAACGATATAAACATGAGCCCCAATTGTAGTAAACACATAAGTATTAAGATACCAATGGACAAGTAATTTTTTTGTCTAATAAATATTTGTGAAATTAGTATTTTCAGAAGTGATGAAACATTTCATGAATCTGCACATAATATTTTTCAGCAAAAATAATTACATTTCCCTTGATCTGAATCTGCATGGGAAATTTTATTTAGAAGCCAAATCTCTGTTGCATTTTTATTGCAAATAGGCACACACATCAGGCAGCAGTTAGACAATCTCACCTTTCAAATGTGCCACTAGTGATTATAAGTCAGTGCATTACGGCACAATATTACATTGCCACATGTTGTCCCTGGAGTTCTTAGAGGTTTTTTTTGTTTGTTTTTAAAAAGCATCATCATAAAATCAGTATTCCACTGTAAATCTTGTTCAGTAAGACAGGATTTCCTAAAGAGATATGAAATGACTAACTGATTGATATGTAAAATTGGCCAATCATTTCTTGTTCCCAGTCTCAATATTATTATGAAAATGATAGACACAAGTGTTTTCAGCCAGAGAAGCATTATTACGATTCCAGCAATGAATACACTTTACCTCCAGACACATAGGGGCCCATTTACTTAGCTCGAGTGAAGGAATAGAAGAAAAAAAACTTTGAATTTCGAATGTTTTTTTTTGGCTACTTTGACCATCGAATTGGCTACTTCGACCTTTGACTACGACTGCGACTTCTAAATGAATGATTCAAACAAAAAATCGTTCGACTATTCGACCATTCGATAGTCGAAGTACTGTCTCTTTAAAAAAAACTTTGACCCCCTACTTCGCCACCTAAAACCTACCGAGGTGCCATGTTAGCCTATGGGGAAGGTCCCCATAGGCTTTCTAACAATTTTTAGGTCGAAGAAAAATCATTTGATTGATGGATTAAAATCCTTTGAATCGAACGATTCAAAGGATTTAATCGTTCGATCAAATTATTTGCGGTAAATCCTTCGACTTCGATATTCGAAGTTGAAGGATTTACATTCGGCAGTCAAATATCGAGGGTTAATTAACCCTCGATATTCGACCCTATGTAAATCTGCCCCATACTGTATCTACTATTAATTTTTTTTGCAGGACTGAAAATGTTATATTGATTTCATCTTCCCATTCCTTGTTCATGGGAAAATAAGACTTGGGAAGTTGATATGGAGGAGTCAATGAAAATGTTTCCTGCAACAGCATCCTCATTACATAAATGAAAAATGCATCTGTTCTCCTTTACGTCAATTACATTAATTGTATTTGTGGTTATTTTCTTGTTTATTTAATTATGTTAGTGACAATGCATTGCACATGGGACCATAGCTGTTATAATTAAGTAGATTGTATACTAAAAGAGCAAATAATGAGATTTAAACATTGTTATTTATGTGAAAAGGGTTTACAATTCCACCCTTGCTTCTAAGTATTCAATTATTATTGATCCAATACCATAAACAAAACAAGTCTGTTTTTTTGCCGGAGGAAGAGGCACAATATATGGATAAATAAAGAGGCAAATCTAGACCCTTGCACACCCGCACACCCCCACAGCTTTTATATGTGTAGTTAATAGACAGGGGCCCATTCACTAAGCTCGAGTGAAGGAATAGAGGAAAAAAACGTTGATTTTAGAATTTTTTTTGGCTACTTCGACCATCCAATTAGCTACTTCGACCTTCGACTACGACCTTCGACTTCGAATCGAACTAAAAATCGTTTGAATATTCGACCATTCGATAATCGAAGTACTGTCTCTTTAAAAAAAACTTTGACCCCCTAGTTCGCCACCTATAACCTACCGAGGCAAATGTTAGCCTATGGGGAAGGTCCCCATAGGCTTTCCAAGGTTTTTCTGATCGAAGGATAATCCTTCGATCGATGGATTCAAATCGAAGGATTTAATTGTTTCGATCGACCGATTATTCCTTCGATTGTTCGATCGAACGAATTGTGCTAAATCCTTCGATATTCGAAGTCGAAGGATTTCAATTCGGCAGTCGAATATCGAGGGTTAATTAACCCTCGATATTCGACCCTAGGTAAATGTGCCCCTAAGTGGATGATTTACTAAAACACAACTTTTTGGGGTCAGGCTTTTTTTGTCACCAAAAACCCGGAAAAGTTTGACTTTTCTGGGATTTATTATGTGACAAAACTGTGACAATTCTAAATCTGAAAATTCTCCAGCTAAAATCTAAATCACGCTTGCTTTTGTGCAACAATACGAAAAAGTCATAGTTACCATGCACAAGTTAAAAGACCAGTAACATAAAAAAAATTGAAAAAAATTATTTTCTACATAACGAAAAAAAAAACACCAAGACACATTGGAAGAAATAACTTATCTTTTCTCCAGCGCTCCAGTATTGCACTATGGATGGTCGCCCTGTCGTATTTCCTGAAGAGGATCGCAATCAGTAAGTTATTTCTTTACGAAGACTTCGTGAATTTAAAGTTAAAAGTGTCTTGGTGGTTTTTTTTTCGTTATTACAAACTATTTTTTTTTTTAAAAAAAAAAATGTGTTACTGGTCCTTTAAAAAACTGCAGTTTTCGAGACTTTTCTGTGACTTTTTCCCGTCCATGCTTTTTTTATTTCAGATCTTTTGATAAATGACATTTGTGGAAATAAGTTTATTTGTGGTTTCAAAAAGCTCTTATACCACAAAAATGTGACCTTTAATATATGAGCCTCGAAGTTAGATTATGTTGCTACCTACTAAAAAATAACAACCCAAGAGCACTTAGAGGTCCATTTATTAAAGGTCGAATTTTATTGGTATTACAAACGATAAAAAGTACGAACAGAAAAAGTGCTTAACAATTTGAAAAAATACAAATATCTCTAAAACCTCTAAAAATTTTAATTTTTCTGACAATTACAAGTGAAAAAAATCCCAAAACCTCTATAAGTATGAATGGTTAAAAAGGTGAAATAGAATCATCGCAGATCCCATTGGCTTTTCCGTGGATCTTATACATAGGGGGTTATTTATCAAAGTCCGAATTTATCTCAATATTTTCTGAAAAAACTCCGAACAAATCCGCACAGGTTTTTTGGGCTTTTTTATTAATCCACTTTCCTGGAGATTTCAATCGATTTTCACAATTTTTATGGATCTTTCATCCGATTTTCTAGATTTTTTCGGATTTTTCACCCGAAAACTCATAATTTTGCCAAAAACCCAGCGCACATCTAAAAATCATTGGGACTTCTCCCATTGACTTATATGCAACCATGACAGGTCTGAGTTGCTGAATTTTCAGATTCTGACTTTTCCCATCCTCAGGGTTTAATAAATTCCAAAAAATTTGTGATTTTTTTAAGAGTCTGATTTTATTAAAAAAATTACGATTTTATAAAAAAAATCACATTTTTTTCGTGATTTTTGCATTCAGAGTAAGTAAATAACCCCCTAAATAAATGTTACATTTTAGTGCAATTAAAAAACTCCAATTTTTGGAGGAAAAATAAGATTATTCAAAATAAAAAGGAAATCTGAATCTAAGTAAATAAAGTAGGCCTTTTAGTATTACTATATCATTTACAAAAGATCCAGGTCACTTTATTGCAGGCCTATACATCCATTTCTATATATTTCCACTAGACACATACAATGGAACAATTATAGCAACCAGTTAGCATATAATCATATTTCTTTCTTTCTAATCCATATTTACCCAAGCAGTACAACAATATTGTGGGTTACTCACATTTATCTTTCTACTACAGGTATGTCACCTGTTATCCAGAATGCTCGAGATTTGGGATTTTACAGATAAGGGATTTTTTTGTAATATGGATCACCATACCTTAAGTCTGCTAAAAAAAATTTAATATATATATTAATAAAACCCAATAGAATTGTTTTGCCCCAATAAGGATTCATTGTATCTTAGTTTGGATAAAGTAAAATGTACTGTTTTATTATTACAGAGAAAAAGGTAATCATTTCCAAAAAATGTATTTATCTCATCTATGGGAGATGGCCATCCTGTAATTTCCAAGCTTTCTGGATACTCGGTTTTCAGTTAATGGATCTCTATACCTGTAGTAATAGTGGGCTTTTAAGGTAAACAGTGTTATTTTTTGTGCAATTGGAGCTAAATTTTTAAGCTATTGATCTGTGGTCGTTAATTAGTTTAGTTGACTGAGGATACGTGTGTGATGATTTACAGCTCTGTAGCATAACCATGTGTGAGTATGTTATCCGGTTGTTTCATCAATAAAATATCATTTTCAAAACCTCACAATTTATATGACACGTTTTTTCATCTCTAGCTTATAAATGAGTGTATTGGTGAAAAACATTTATATGATCAATGCATTGTCTCCTGTCTTGGTCTCTCCTATATAAAGTAACATGTTTGACGGCAGCCCGGAATGCAGTGTCATTTATGTACTGCTATTTTTCTTTTGCCCAATCTATAATCTGAGGAAACACTCTGAGATAAATCATTTAAGTGTCCAGTTCACTGTCTGCAGTACTTTACACACTTCCTGCAGACTCAACAGCTGCCGCATTAAGATGTGAAAGTAGCAGATCAGATTTCTTGCTTTCAGATTAATTACTCGCACTTCAATATTTTTTTCATAGATAAATCAGGTTGGGATGTTAATGACCTCTTTTTAATCAGATAAGTTGTATCACTTACCCACCCACACACACACAAAGACACACTGCATGTATGTATTCATCTAACTTTCTATCCATCACCCGATGAATAAGATCTCCACCGAGTATTAAATTGGTGCAATGTAACATAGAGGCATATCTGAACTATTCACACCATCTCGACTTATGTTTCTTCAATTAAGTCCCATTATTGATTTTGTTCAGTGTAGAGTCACAAATAACAGAGGAGATAATGAGCATGTGGATAAGTGAACTTTCTCAATCTGATTAAAATGTTTTATTTATCTATCCATCTATCCATCCATTCATTGTCTATCTATCTATCTATCAATTATCTATCTATCTATCTATCTATCTATCATCTATCTATCTATCTATCTATCATCTCTCTATATAATCATCTCTCTTTCTCTCTCTGATTGCTAAAAGGACAAGGAAAGTTAAACTAAAGAAGTCACAAGAAATGTTGTACATTATATTTCAGCCAAAGGCAACCACAACCCTTTAGCAGTAATGATCTGTATATCCAAAGATGCCCCAGTAGCTCCCCATCTTCTTTTCTGCTAATTCACTGCACATGCTCTGTGCTGCTGTCACTTACTGAGCTTAGGGACCCACTCACAATATACAGTACACATAGAATAGAAATGTCACAATATAAGGCTGGTTAGTAATTCAAACAGATAATTACTAAATGGCAGCACAGAAACCAGTGCAATTAGCATCAGAATTTAATAATCAGTCCTGTAGCATCAGCTTATATTACAGACTAACCTGATTTTCTGCTTGATAATTGGTGACGACCCCTAAGCTTAGCTTCTCAACAGCTGCTCAGAGCCAACTGTGACAAGTTTGAAGTCCTGGATCATTGCTGCTATTGACAAGCTGAAACTTTAGGCTGGTGCAATAAGTTCAGTATATAAAACATGGCATTTTTAGCCCTATTCATTTTTAGGGTTTAGTTCTCCTTTAAGCAATTATGGTTTGAATATTTCACGTGGAAACCAGCTCATTAGTTGTTCAAGGCTAATGACACATAGGGGCATATTTATCAAGGGTCAAATTTCGAATTCAAAAATCTTCAAAATTCGAATTCAAAAAGACCAACCGAAATGAAGTCAAAATTTTTTTTGGGTCGAATAGGTCCATTTTCGATCGAATAGGTCCAATTGTTCAAATCAAATTAATAGTGCAATCGACAGAATTCGATATAAAGTGTTTTTTTAAAAAAACTTAGATTTTTCAAAGTCCACCAGTTGACTCCAAATAGGTTCTAGGAGGTCCCCCATAGGCTAAAACAGCAATTCGGCAAGTTTTAGATGGTGAATGGTCGAAGTTGAAATTTTAAAGAGACAGTACATGATATATTTCTATATTCGAATTTTGGAAATTTTTTACAAATTCCAATCGAATTCGGACTATTCCCTAGTCAAAGTACAAAAAAATAGCTCGAAATTTTAATTTTTTTCATTCGAAAAATTCACCTCGACCTTTGATAAATCCACCCCATAGAGTGTTACCTTAATGACTTTCTTTGGACAACCTTAATAGGATTGTTTACCTTTATACTGAGGGGGTCCATATGAGTGTGGCATACATGAATAATTTCTTCCAGAAACCTTAAGCAACTATTATCAATAATCTTATGATAGCTACATTTACTACAATATGAATCGATGCATGCAGACTCCTGAGGGAACTATAAATATGCAATAAGTGGGTGTTTCGCCTCATTTTAAATATTTAATGGTCTCATGCAAATGTAAGCAGTTTTATAGTGCTGTGCAGACTCATAAGGGAGCCCAGAAATAAAATGTAACACAAATAAGCATGTCCAACATAGTAGCAACATAAGTCTTTTTTTTTTTTAATTCTTTATTTTTCATTTTGATAAAGAGAAAGAAAATGGGATACAGAAAAAAGAAAGGGGGAAGCAGGGGACACGCAATCATTACCAAATAGAGGTTTATACATCCTGGTAATTAGATAGCTGAGAGTAGATTAAGTCCATGTGAAAAAGCCTATTCTGTAACCTTTACATTTACACACATCAGTACCATTGATTATAACTATGGAGTGTGTTACTTGAGTATAAGTCTTGATTGTCCTAATTAGGGATGTAGCGAACTGTTCGCCGGCGAACTTGTTCGCGCAAACTTCGACCGTTCGCCGAATGTTCGCGAACGTCGCGCGACGTTCGCATTTTGAGTTCGCGTTCGATTCGAATACAAATCGTTCGACCATTCGACCATTCGAATTCCTTCGACCGCTAAAAATCGAACGATTTCCATTCGTTCGAACGATTGTAAGCATACGATCGAATGAAAAGCATGCGATCGAATGCTTCGATCGTTCGATTCGAATGAAAATCGTTCGATCGAACGATTAAAATCCTTCGATCGTTCGAATCGAACGATTTTAGCGGGTGTTCGAAGTTCGCGAACTGTTCGCGAACGTTCGCATTTTTTGCCGGTGTTCGCGAACGGCGTTCGCGAACACCAAATCGGCAGTTCGCTACATCCCTAGTCCTAATTATCCAAACCTGCAACATTTGAGTTTGGCCAAAATCAGCATATCATACTACTCAAACTACATAGACTCCCTTACGACTTCATTTTTCTAGGTTGTAGTATTACTATGACATATGAATCAGCCATTGGCATGGTGCTAGTATTCCATGAAGAAAATAAAAATAAAAAGAGGGGAGCAAACATGGATCAGAAAAGAAAGAGAGGAACTTCAACAAGATCAGAGTGAAGTTATCTGCCGCTCGATTGCTAGGACTTCCTAGTTGCTTGGTTTTAAAGCAATATGTCGGGCATTGGTATCTGCAACTTAATATTTCAGGGGTGATATCTAAGCGAGGGTAATTAGAACCTGAGGTTGTACGAAACGCATGGTAGGAGGGAGGAGGGAGGGAAGAGCACCCGTATGTGCATCAACACTGGACCCATATTTCCACGAGATGATCTAATTTTTAAGAATTTTATGGTGTTGAGGAGATTAAGGCCTTATATTCCGGAGTTTCTGTATATAGCAGCCAGTGAACCCACTTTAGGCTGCATCGAGTCCCATCAGTGTCCTTTAATTGATGCTGGTGTCTAAATTGTCTCCGACATAAAAAAAACCCTTTGAATTCACGCCTGGTGAATAAATTCGCCCATCACTAGTGCCAACTGTGGAAATACTCTTCACTCTAATGCTAACTGTGGGAAAAGGCTATCTCTGATGCCAGCTTTGGGAAGTTTCCTCACTTCAATGTCAACAGTGGGAAGAACTGTGGGGAAAAGTGGTGAACTAAACACTGGGGGGGCAGATTTATCAAGGGTCAAAGTGAATTTTCGGAGTAAAAAACTTAGAATTTTGCAGTAATTTTTGAGTACTTCGACCATCGAATAGGCCAAATTTGACTTCGACTTCGATCCGAATTGAAAAAACTTATTATTCAACCACTCAAAAATCGAAGTACTGTCTCTTTAAAAAACTTCTACACTTCGCCACCTTAAACCTGCCGAATTGCTGTTTAGCCTATGGGGGACCTCCCAGGTCTTGCTTTTGGGCAAGTTTTGAGAAGTCAAAGTATTTTTTTGTAAAATCCTTCAAAACGTTCTTTTCGAAGGGTGAAATCGTTAGATCGTACGATTTTATTTCGATCGAATACGGGCGTTTTTGCTGGAAAAAAATACTTCGACTATCGAAGTACTCAAATTCAATGGTTGAATTTCAACGTTTTTTTACTTCAAAATTCAATCCTTGATAAATATACCCCTGGGTGTAGCACAGGCCTAGGTGAAGGAATAAGTGAGGTTTGCAAAAGAAAAAAAGCCATCAGACTCCTTTATTGCCAAGCTATGATACTAAAAAGTTTTACAATGTAGTTCTCCATTCATGAAGGTTGCCGTACATTACATCAGAACAATTTGCTGTTACACTTCTGTGGCTAAACACAATTTCTTCTGGCCAATCAGCTATTCTGAAATTTGCACCTTGTTTTTTATATCTGACTCCTAAGAACGTACTAGTGTTCCATAATTTTTTATTGGGACCAAATTGCTTTTGCGAACGTTCGCAGTGTATTTAATAAAATTTCGCAATTGCAAACCATTTTGCGACAAAATAATGGGAGATGTCCCTTTTACAATTTGAAGATAATGTGATTTTGAACTTATTTTAATAAAAGTATGAGATAAATTCGAGTTGTAGTGAAGAACCCCCTTATTGTTAAATAATTATAAAAGCAACAGCCATGTAGAATTTACTAACCAAATTTCTTGACCCAACAAAAAATGTATTTCATGATGAATAATTTTAACTGAAACAAGTTACAATAACATTTAGGGGGTTATGTACTAAAACTCAAATTTATCTCATATTTTTATTAAATACTCCCAGCCACGATATTATCTTATTTATCAATAAAATAACCCGAAAAAGTGGGGTGGGGAAAAAACTCAATAAAATCGTGCAGAAATCTGAATGGTACAAGTTTTTTGGATTTGACGCCCAAAACGCTCATTTTTTATTCGGGTTATTATCCAAAAACCCTGAATTTTTTGGTTTGTCGAACAAAACCCAGCACAGACCATGATATCTTCAAATTGTAAAAGGGACATCTCCCATTGACATACATGACCTCAACAGGTTTGAGATGGCGAATTTTTAGATTCAGATTTTTAGCAACTTTGGGGTATAATAAATCTCTAAAAATTCAAGTTTTTTTCCCACCAAAAACTTTGCCCTAAAAAATTCTGACCAGAAAAAAATCAAGGTTTAATAAACCTGAATATGCCTTAATATGCCAGCTGGCTACATGTAAAACATTGGTGGGTTTACTCACTTGCCACTTGTCACATACGTTTTTTGTGTCAGCCATTCCTATAAATTCCATCCCCGCACACTTCACGAAGAACTAATTGGTATTATCAAGACCCAAGAATTAGCATATGGCTCTGTTCTCAGTTCTGTTTCCATAATGCAGATGCCTTTGCAGGATGATATATGAACGGTATGATGTGGGATGTGTGAATATGAGTTATTAATATATATAAAACATATTTTGTATTTATACTTTATTCTATTAGTTACAGTGTCTGAGTGATGACCCTTCTGTATTGCAATATCTCTGGCAGTTCTCTAGTGCAGCACAATGTGTTTGTGACCTGCAAATGTAAATTATTGTGCCACTAGGCATACATGGCATAGGGAGCAACAACATGTTATTCTTTTCTTAATTGTGTTTAAATGCTGACAACATGGCTTGATTGTAATAATGCAATAGTTCCCAACTGGTTACACTCTATCAAATCAGGAGAGTGGGATTATTTAAGCAAACCTAATTATTATATGCACATTGTACTTGCCTCTCTTCTAATGTTTTTGCTAATAAATTCCACATACCGTTAACTTGTCTCAACCCATAAAACACACGGCAATAGGTTTTTTTTTTTTAAAGCTTGACAGTTTGACTGGGTATTGCATCCTTGATTAAACTACCTAATACACAAGCTTCCTATTCATTCGCATTATTATACACAAAAAGTACGATCTGGCCGAGAGTGTGGCCATCTGTTGCAGAGGAACAAAACTTTGTTACAATTCAAAAAATGTTTTAATGATAAATAAGGCAAAACCGGGGATGGGAGTTTGGTTGAGCTTTTTTTTATTGAAACAATAAAATAAAATCGGATTGTAGTAAATAACCTCCCAAGCCTTCAGTTTCACAGTCATAGAATATGGTTAAACTCTCCATGAGTTCTGTTTTAGACACAGCTTAAGACATTAATGGAGATTAATACATCACTATAACATTTTCTTATAAACTATGCGCAGTACAGGTGATTTACAGTACTATTTGTCTATACAGAATGTTCCTGTAAATCCAAGGTAAAGCCATTAAGAGCACTTGCTGATTAGCCGTTCCATCGTGCTTACCAATTATATATATACCGTATACTGTAAGTGCAAAAAGGAACCAGTGGAAAACTGACTGATATGTTAAGTTTTTCTCACCCTTGGCTGCATGAATTGACTGTCATTCAAACTGAAGAGCAATTAATAGATTGAGTCAGATTGAGTTTTTCCGATACTAAGATATCAATCAATATAATAAGTTTACAGATTAGATAGTGTGTTATGAATCAATGGAGTTTATGTGAATTGATCTGCTCACCTCTTATCACAGAAATAGAATGATGCTTGCTAAAAAAGCAAATGCATTGTAAAAAATTTAAAAAATGTGGCAGTTACTATTTGGAAAATCAAGGACCCTTGTAATAAATGCATGTTGCTGGGCTGAACCGGCATCAGACTGGGGGGGTCTAGGGCCCATCAGGGCAACCACTCCAGGGGCCCCACATCCTCCCCAAACTGCCCGTTCCAACCAGTACCCCCCGGCTCCCACAGTGATACAGCATGTACCTGATTTCTCTTCTCTCAGCTGCAATCAGGGCTGGGTGGGAGGGCAGGGGTTCAGCGGCCACAGCATGTTCTAGGAGGGGGTCATTCTAGGAGGGTCCTGGCCCACCACTTTTTTTCCCAGTGGCCCAGTCTGACCTTGTGCTGAACAGACAAATACAGATTGCTTTTAAATTAAATGCAATCAGTGACTCCTTCTTGCTGGATTTTGTTGTTGCTTCCCTAATCTGGTAATAAATGTTACTCAATGTAGAAGTAATGCAGAATGTTTCTGTACAATATTATGTTGCTGATGTCACTCTACTTGTCTGGGTTTAGGCCAGACAGTTCAAACCCCTTGCAAGACCTCTTAAACATACCATAGACACTTAAAACACTTTTCTATATCTGAACACATAACTTGCTTAAAGATTAGACAAAATTATAAAATGAGGGTTCCTTTCCCAATATAATGGACACAAAGTTGTTCCCTTACAGCCCATACAGTGAGAAATTGTCCCTTAGCATTAGCTGACCCTGGCACCTTATGGTAAGTGCAAAACCAGGTGCAAGGAAACCTTGTACTTTTTGACTGTCTACTCGCAGGGGTCCCCAACCTTTTTTTACCCATGAGCCACATTCAGTTGTAAAAAGTGTTGAGGAGCAGCACAAGCATGAAAAAGTCCCTTAGGGTGCCAAGTAAGGGCTGTGATTGGCTATTTGGTAGCCCCTATGTGGACTGGCAGCCTACAAGAGGTTCTACTTGGCACTATACTTGCCTCCAAGCCTGAAATTCAAAAATAATCACCTGCTTTGAGGACACTGAGAGCAACATCCAAGGGGTTGGAGAGCAACATGTTGCTCACGAGCTACTGGTTGGGGATCACGCTACTGCAAGTGATAAAGTCAGGGATCCTCAGTGCCTCGCTTAGCTTGTATGTCTTAATGATGTCCAATCTACCAAACTAGAGGGATTTTCAGGGGATGCCCAAATTCAGCTCCATCTGTATGTAGTACTGGCAAACACTGGCACTGCTGCATATTGAATGAGGAACATGAGGCTTCATCCTAGGAGTGCATAGAGTTGGGGCTCAGAGTACAAAAAGTAAAGAGAGAAGCATAATATATGGTGCGTTGCATCTTACCCCAAAATTATAAATGAACATGCTAATATCTATGGCATTTTTACTAACTTTCTCTTTATACCCACAAAGAATAAAAAGAAATTCTTCTGAAATGTATCATTTTACAAGATTTGGCCTCTAAAATGAGTTTTTTTTTTTAATGTGTGCTTGGTACCATCCAGCATCCCAGTTAACCTCTTTCCGTGACAACAGCAGGGAATCTGGGCTGATGCTAATCTAGACAGACAGTCGCAGCTCATAAAAGAATTATCACTGCTAATCAAATCAGAGAGGAAACTTACCACGCTGCATCGTTGGAGACATTTCACTTCTTGAATATTTCATGGGATGAGGTCTGTGGACAGAAGCAGAACATTATCTACAGCTGCATGTTGCGTGCAAATATTTACTTAAACACTCGTGTGCGGTCAGGCTGACATGTAGCAACACTATTAAGGTTGGAGTGATCCCTATAAATAATGGTAATTACATTTGGCAGTACTTTTAGTGGGTTAGAAAGGCTTAAAGTCAACTCCACCGAATGGTCTATGCTCTCTTTCGCTGCATGATTAAATGGGCAATGTGCCACAGGAAATTTGATGCATGCTAGATGACAAATGTCTGTTTTGGCTGCTGCGAATTGAACTGAATCGTTGTTCTGAAGAAACATCAAAACACAATCAAGGACTGACATCAAACCCGTGAGCCAGGAGAATTCCTCGGGCAAGAAGGTTTGAACTTGAAAGTACAATAAACAAATGTGCGGAATCATCACATGCTGAAGCACCAGTTCATTTTCACTGGCTTAGAAATAACGTTTCCTTCTCGCTTTGTACAGTTAATTTTGCCTCCTCTTCTTTCATTTTTAACTGCACCATATGAAAGAGCAATATACTCAAATGAGGGAAATAAGGCATTTGCCTGAAGGGAATTGAGCGATGAGATCAAATTAAACCACGAAGATGAGTAGTTTTGGGAAGTTGTGTATATAAAACATTTAAATATGAAATTCACTTTTACACTGAAAGCAGGAAGTTTAATGTGTTAGAAGGTTTTGTGGAAGGCAATTAAAAAAAAATAAATGAAATGAAAAATAAGGGAAAGGTTGCAGAAACTACATTTCATCCGGTGTCAGCATATTGTAAATTTAGATTACAATGAAAAGAATGCCGTTTTTTTCTTGCCTTAATTGCTCATGCATTTTCTTTTTAAGAACAGGAGAAACACAATGTAAGAGAAAGGAAATAATTAATGGGAATTGACATGTTTATTGCATAGCATGATACATTACATGTAATTACACTGCAAACAGGACCTTATACTAAAATTATATATAACTATAGTAACACAACAATTCACATGGATCTATTTGTCTGGAAAAGTCTTAGAGAGGTTGTGGCTTTTTGATGAAAAAAGTTGGGGTGACTTAACAAATACTAATAGCAGAAGAAAGACACAGCTCGTGTATCTAAAGGATTATCATGCTAAAAAACAAACTGGTCACACCTATTGCCTTCATTTGGCTATTGTTGACTGCGGTAAGATACTATGAAAAAAGCTGGATCACTGCAATTTCTTTTAAAATCTGAAATCTACCCCAAAAGTAAACTTTTAGGGGCACATTTACTAAGCTCGAGTGAAGGATTCGAAGTACGACCTTTGACTATGACTTTGACTTCGATTCGAATGATTCAAACTAAAACTCGTTCGACTATTCGACCATTCAATACTGTCTCTAAACTTTGACTACATACTTCGGTAGTTTAAACCTACCGAGGTACAATGTTAGCCTGCGGGGACCTTCCCCATTCGTTTTCTAAGGTTTTTTGATCGAAGGAAAATCTTTCGATCGATGGATTAAAATCCTTCAAATCATTTGATTTTTCCTTTGATCGTAGGATTTGCGATAAATCCTTCGAATTCAATATTTGAATTCGAAGGATTTTACTTCGAGGGTCGAATTCGAGGGTTTATTAACCCTCGATATACGACCCTCAGTAAAAGTGCCCCTTAGTATGTTGTAGGATGGCCTATTCTAAGTAATGTTTCAATTGGTCTTCATTATTTATTTTCTATATTTTTTTCAATTAATTTTCTTCTGAGTTATTCTAGCTTGCAAAGTGGGGTCACTGACTCCATCTAATAAACAAATACTCTGTATAGCTACAATATTATTGTTATTGCTACTTTTTATTACTCATCTTTCTATTCAGGCTTCTCCTATTCATATTCCAATCACTTATTCAACTCAATGCATGGTTGCTAGGGTAAGTTGGACCCTAGCAACCAGATTGCTGAAATTGCAAACTGAAGAGCTGCTGAATAAAAAGCTAAATAGCTCAAACCCCACAAATAATAAAAAATGAAATCCAATTGCAAATTGTCTCGGAATATCACTCTCTATATCATACTGGAAGTTTACTCAAAGGTGAACAACCCCTTTAATTCAACCAACAGAAGAATTGGATCAGTGCAATTAATCCAGTTAAGTTTTCCATTTATAGTAGATCTCTGTTTGAATGGAAAAGTATATTTGGTCAAAAAATTTGATTTGTGGGAATAATAAAATATTTTTTATCTTTAGATCAAAAGATCAAAAACCCAAATCAAAAACCCTAATGAGTCTGTATATCAGAAATTGGTAGGGATTGGTATACAGATAGATAATATACATTTTTGAATTTGAAAAAAACTTAAAAACCTGAAATGGACAATTGTTTATGGAAAAACTTGATTGCTTAAAAAAAAATGTTTAAAAACAACACAAAAACAGTGAAATCACATTCTACCTTTATTTTATAACTTAAACAAGATCTGTTATATGGCATGCTTGGGACCTCTAATTTTCTTGGTATCACAATACATTAAGGGGTTTAATTACTAAACCTTACATTTTTCTGGTCAAGCTTTTTTTGTAAAAAAAACTCTTTGTGAAAAAAAACCTTGAATTATTAGAGATTTATTATACTCTGATGCTGCA
This sequence comes from Xenopus laevis, assembly GCF_017654675.1. NCBI lineage: Eukaryota > Metazoa > Chordata > Amphibia > Anura > Pipidae > Xenopus > Xenopus laevis. The sequence goes on from NC_054373.1 coordinate 20,627,176, forward strand.
AAAAGCCTGAATCTGAAAATCCGTCATCTCAGACCTGTAGAGTTATCAGGCAAAAAATCAAGTGATTCAGGAAAAAGCCACAAAAAATAGTACAATTTGGCTTTGCGCTCGATTTTATCATAATCCAATTTATCACACAATCTAATTGAATTAAGTTTTTTTGTATTAATAAATAAGCTTAAATCCGACATGGGAGTTTTGTTGAGCTTTTTTTAATTAATATTATGAGATGACTTCAGATTTTAATAAATAACCCCCTAAATCTCCTTAAAATCATTTAAACATGAAATAAGAAATATGTTTTCCCACCAATATGGTATCATGCAGCTTAGTTACCATTCAGTTCAAGGTACTGTTTTATTATTACAGAGAAAGTAGATTTTTTTTCTATGGGAGATAGCCGTCCAGTGATTTGAAGCTTGTGGATAATAAATGTTTTATTAAAAATATGCATTTTCTGCTAATAAACCGTTAATTGTTATTAATATTACCATGCAGAACCTTCATTAGTATTTTCTTCTGGAGCACTGTTTAAAACCTTATTTTGTCTTCCATGTTTGAAAGTAATCTTTATTTTTCTACTCCAATATGTGTTTAATTGGAGATGATTTGCATAATAGGACACAGCAGTCCACTGTTAATTTGTTTTGAATAATAATTATGTTGTGCAATATTTTTATTGACTTTTTAAAGCAATAATATGACAAACATAATGAGGTTTTACACATAAAATTAGGTTTTAGCACTAAACAGACACACATATACTGTATATGTATGTATGTATGTATATATATATATATATATATATATATATATATATATATATATATATATATATATTGTAAATAAATTAAACAAAGTGGCAGATTTATGACACATTATTTATCAATACATAATTGTTGCTTTCATTTTTAATTTATACGCTCCAAAATATTTTTTTACTTTGTGCTGTAAATTGATATACAGGTAATGGATCCATTATCCATTTTATCCAAATACAGGTAAGGGGACCTGTTATCCGGAATGCTTGGGACCTGGGGCTTTCCAGATTACAGATCTTTCATAATTTGGATCTTCATACCTTAAATCTACTAGAAAATCATGTAAACATTGAATAAACCCAATAGGCTGGTTTTGCTTCAAATAAGGATTAATTTTATCTTAGATTGGATCAAGTACAAGATACTGTTTTATTATTACAAAGAAAAAGGAAATCATTTTTAAAAATTTGGAATATATGGATAAAATGGAGTCTATGGGAGGCAACTTTTTTGTAATTTGGAACTTTCTGGATAACGGGTTTCCAGATAACGGATCCTATACCTGTAATCCATTTAAAAATGATTTCCTTTTTCTATGCAATAATAAAACAGTACCTTGTACTTGATCCAAACTAAGATATACAGTAATTAATCCTCACTGTAAGCAAAACCAGCCTATTTGGTTTATTTAATGTTTACGTGAATTTCTAGTCGACTTAAGGTATGAAGATCCAATTACAGAAATATCCATTATCTGGAAAGCCCCAGGTCCCTAGCATTCTGGATAACAGGTCCCATATCTGTATTATATATTAGGCATAAATATAGTTTACGACAAAACAGCATTAGGCAGGCACCAATCCGGAACGTCCAACAGAAGACGAATCCAAGAGCCAAAAAAATGCCTGATGCGTTTTGTGTCATGCAGGGACACTTAATCATAGGCTTATTTTCTTGAGATACACACAAAGAATTTAAAGGAAAAGGAGCCAATAAGAGATCACTTAGGCGGAGTTAATAAAATTGCCTAAGGCATAATGCTTATCCTAATGATGCACTAGATTTATGCTTTTCGTGATATTTTGGTTAATTATAAATATAGCTTAACTGGAGTTAAACTTCTATTTTCAAATATTTTTATGGCGCAAACAACAAACAGTTTGCTCTTATCTAAAAATGACTACTATGCAAATATAAACCATTCTCAAAGGGATAGCTTTCTTTGTAATAGGATTATTCTATTATTTACATCAAAGCTATTCCTATTTACACACTAGTCAACCCCCTCCACCATTTTATTTTATTTTTTTATAATGTATTTTGTTTTTCCTTTATTGTTTGTGGATTTGTGGGCAAGGATTGATTCACTTTTAGTACTCCACCATGGTCTTTCAATAGTACCATTTGATCAAATAACTTATTTTTTCTATATTTGAGGATAGCATTGAAATACAGCATTTCACAAAAAAAAAAATCATTTTCACGCTTTATATTTAAAACATCTATACAATATATTTCTGAACATGGTCAATTACGTTGGTCCATTTCTACCAATTTTAAGAAAATACTAAAAGTGTTAAGTGTTACTTTATATTGATTTCTGAAAACATAGAGTTTTGATTTCTGTGTATGTATTTTGACCTGTAACCCGATGCTCCATTAGGACACTCGGTTAAAAAGGCACAGACACTTCAACTACAAAGAAAAAGAATGAAGATGACACTGTCTCTAGCTAGGGCTACATTAATAGACCCAAATTTGTACAAAAGAAAAGTCAATTTTTTTTCCTGCTGGGAAGTAAAGTTCTCAGGAGAATCATTCCAGAAAGAAGAACATGATATGAAAATCAATAAAGACCATATTGTGCTACTGATGTGTCTGGGAAGTGCCATCTTATATATTTCTAGTATATATCTCAAGAAAGTTTAGCGTTCAAATTATTCAATTTATTTCCTCAATCTTTGTCTAAAGAAAGAACAATGATATTATTTTTGACAAAGGGATTCAAACACCATTTTGACAGTTTTATTTTATTCTTTATTTAAAATACATTGTACGTTCAAAGAAATAATTGATGCCACAACTGGAATATTTTCAACAGTTCTTCAAATTATATTCATAAATACAATTCTAATCACATATTTTTTTTTTATTAACAACTTTTGTATTTGTTATTAAAAATAAAAATGTTAAAATAGAAGACAGTATACCGCTTTATTTTTTTTTTTTGTATTTTAACACTGGGTAACATTTACTGACAGCTGAAAACAAGTAGTGCAGGTAAATTTATTTTCCCCTGCTGCTAAACAGGACATGTTTTTTTCACAGGAGACCAGCTTGATCTTAAGCAGTGCTGTCCTTAAAAATAGGTTAGTACTACTGGTTATGTTTACAAGTGAAGCTCTTCCAGCAGACACTTTTTAGAAGATTTTTACGGTCCACTAAATGTGTCAAAAAAAGTCTTTGTGCTGTAAGAAAAGAAAGTGCATTTTGAAGTTCTTCCTGTTAAATGTTGTTGACTGCATCACCAAAATACAGCCACACAGCAAAAAGGGGTTTTTATAACGGCACAAGATTATTTTATAAGATGCATCTGTGAAGCCTCTTTAGCAAGGAGCTCATGAGCATTACACCGATATTAAGTTTTAAGAATAAATAAGACAGCAGTAAAACTTCTAAAGTACTTTATCACAACACAGCCTAAATTAAAAACAACTTTGGAAGTAGAGGCAGTATTTCGAAGCATTCACATAGACTACCAGACATAAAAGGAGAAATAAAGTATGAAATAAAAACGGAAGCTGCATTTCTGAAAATGGAGGGTCATATTTCACTCTGTTGTCTATAAGATCTTCTAATATTTTAACCTTCCCTCCAGCAGCAATAGATCTGGTACTAAGTTGATGAAGGTGCCCAGTCATATAAAAGAATTATGCAAGGCGCAACATATGTATGTCCAGGAGGTTGGGTGAGTGGACTAAAGCAGTTTGATTGAAACCCTTTAATTTCACACTGCAGCCTTACCTACACAGCCCTGCCTTCATTTATATCCTACCACTCTATGGAATGAGTTAAAGCAAAGGGAACAATTCATGTTTATGTTTCCATATTATTCTCCTCATTATTATGTTAATGTTTTGACTTTGGAAAGAAGGAGTAGGTGCCTATAATATGAGGCTTTTGTGTGTTTGTTTAATTTTATTGTTCCAGCTAAACCATTGCAATTACCTTATCTCATTAATATTTTAAGACAACCCACAATATATTCTAAATCAGCATTAAAGGAAGAGTAACACCAAAAACTGAAAGTGTTTTCAAGCAATAAAAATATCATGTGCTGTTGCCCTGCTGTGTAGCAATGGCAGAAATTCAAAAAAGGCATCTGGAACAGGATAAATAGTGGATAACAGACAACACTATTATCTTCTACAAAGGTTATTTGCTATGTAACCTGAGCCTTTTCTCCTTTGAATAGCTACCCCCACATTAGTTTAAATGTTTAAATGTTTTATAGCAGCCCTAAGGTATAAAGATCCAAGATCCCTTATCTGGAAAAACCGCAGGTCCAAAGCATTCTGGATAATAGATCCTATACCTGTTTTTGTTTATACTACATAAAATGGTATAGGCTGAGCCCTTTTTCAAGGACCAAGAATGTCTTGAGAAACAACTCAGTCTGAAACATGGTTTGTGATATACCAACATAAAGGTTTCATCAAATTCACTCAATCCAGTGAATTCAGCATCTCTCTGCAAGTTATTTTCCTACTATTATTCCTCATTAAGTTTAATGGACATAACAATGACAACCATTTAAGAAAAAAATGACAAAGAAAGAAGAGTTTAGAGTTTTGCAAGTGAACAGAATGGTCTGTTGAGTTCTTCTATAAATCCATTCCCTGAAGAACATATTTGCGCACTTTTCAAATGTGAAGGATTCCACAAGCGTTCATTATTCCTCAAGAGGTACAACAAACAAAACAAGGGTAATTGGTAAAGAAGCAGCTACATACAGTATAGACTGAAAGGTAGTGCAAATTGTTTTCTCAATAAAAACATTTTCTTAAGGTGTCATAATCACATTCTCACACCTTCTGTCATTGTCTACAATAAAATGGAATAGAGATATCACATAGAGATATCACATCCTGATAAACAGTCCCTTCCTAAGTTCAATTGTTTTCAATACCTTACTCTGTATTAGCAAAAAAAGATTTTAATGATAACAGAAGAAAATGAAACAGAGGTGGATGCCTCTACAGTTAGGTCTCAGTCTAGATAAGTCTATGTGGAGAACCTATTATTTGCATTAAGGGTTAATGTTGCCATGTCACTTTATAAATAGTCATGTTCCAAATACAAACTTCAGTTGGACCATTACTCCAGCATACGAAAGATATATTTGTCTAGAATTTTATAAGACATGATAATGAGAAATAAGTGTGTGTGTAGGGCAAGGGCAAATAAGGTCTTGAGCTGTATTAAAAGGGGCATAGGTTCACGTCAGGAAGGGGTCATTCTTCCACTGTATTGAGTACTGGTAAGGCCCCATCTCCAGTGCTCAAACAGGACATTATTGAATTAGAGATAGTCCAAAGAATGGCAACATATACTCTTGGTTACAGCAGGATGACTGCTATGATAATGTTTTTAGTTATTTGTAACCTATTTTGTGCTAAGGGTGTAATTTTTTTGGTCTGCATAGTGGAAACCTGTTGTCTAAGTTTTTGTACTCTTCAGTAATCTGTAATAATATTTAGTAGTCTGCAGCTGGTTGCACACTGTTCCAATGCCTAAACTCATGTGAAAGGTAAAAAAAATCCATTTGAGACTTATTGTAGCATGAGAAGCATGATTTTCCAGTCCCCCCTCAAGACCATTCTCAAGGCCTTGCATTTGAGAATTCAAAAAGTTCTTGGAACATATACCTGCATCCAACCATGCTCTTTGCAATTCTAAATATATTCTCTGAGAACCATTGTGTCCATCATGCCTCTTATGATGAATAGGGTGCAAGTGTGGCTATTGACGATCCACCCTGAAATTAGTGGTAGTCCTTTGATTCCCACAGTGGGTTTTGTTTCTAGTAGTGCCTCCTCCATATGAATCAAACACTAATGAAAAACACTTGAGACAACAACATTCCCACTCATTATAATCCCCACATGTTAACTGCATTCTTTTTAAAAACACTCATGCATTTGCATTCATTATGAAGTACCGGACACAACTTCCTGAGGCTATGAGTCCTCAATTACACTGGAATTCTGTGGGGGAAAATATGGCAAATTGGGTCCAAAATTGCACTTTGGACACTGCCCCTGTTACATAAATGTCCAATACAGTATAGCACAGAACAACATACAACACAGTCACATGCCTACCCCTGTTTGGTGCTCAGAACCATGTACAAAACAAAATTACAAAGGTCTTACAATTGTTTGAAGGGAAATCTGTATTTTTTTAAATTTGATAGACACCTCAAGGTCAAGTAGCTTTACATCTATATTACGCACTAGAAAACTCAAAGATGAGCATAACTGGATGCAAGAAGTGAAGTGAAACATGGGAACTAGAAAAATAACAAAAATGTTTAGTCTTGCAAAACAATAAAATGATTTTAAAATATTTTTAAAAACATCTCACTGAGATTTAATCTTGTTATATTTATTATATTCCAACAAATCATAACAGTGCAGTTAGAGCAAGCAAGAACATTTTGTATGTCAAAATACATACCTTTCCTCTATTACATGTATTTTATGTATTGGACACTGTAATAGTTAAGGCATGATAGCTAATCATTTATTTATTGCTGCAACTTGGTTTTGAACTGCTGCGTTTACATGTTCTGGTGTGCTCTGGTTTCCAATACTGAACGTCAGAAAAATTGTGTAATAGGTCAGGCTGTCACTAGAGTGGGTGGCTTTCATGTTGCCAGAGGCTTTTTCTATGATCTATCAGCTTCATAGCTGAAAAATCTCTTTGTGAGTAGTACTATTTCGTAGAATTTAGAAATGAATTGTTTTTATTGTTTGTTGAAAGGTTTTATTGGAAAAATATTTCATTTGGCTTGTAAAGTCAAATTGCATTTATTTGTTTCTTTACAGATCCACTTTAACGACCTACCATGTGACAAAATGAAATGATAAATGAATCAAATTCACGCCAAAAAAGAAAAAAAATAGTAGTTTTTATGTTTGCAAAAGATAATTTTATATAGTAAATTATGCATCAAACATGAAAAGAGAATCTACTGTGACATTTACATTACCAACAAGATTCCCTTAAAAGGCATGTAAAGGCAAAAAAATAAAATCCCATTTTTACTTTCTTTAATGAAAAATTTATTTTTTTATTAAAAGGCATGTAAAGGCAAAAAAAAATCTAATTTTTACTTTCTTTAATGAAAAAGAAACCTATCTCCAATATACTTTAATTAAAAAATGTGTACAGTTTTTATAAGAAACCTGACTGTATGCAGTGAAATTCTCCCTTCATTTACTGCTGTGGATAGGAATTATCAGACGGTCCCTAACTGCTGAGCAGGGAAACAATCATACTTATGTACAGCAGGGGGAGCCCCCACCTTACTTCCCAGCCATGCAGAACTCAAGCAGCTTTGTTTATGACGACCCTAAGCAGCCCAGACCACACTGAGCATGTGCACAGTCTTAGTCTTACAAAGATGTTTAACAAAGTTACAAGATGGTAACCTCCTGTGGCCAACTTTGAAAGCATAAATCATTTGTTTGATTAGGCTTGTGGTGCAGTAAGTTCATGTTTATATTTTGTATACAAAATACAGCATTTCTAGCCTTATTCTATTTTGGACTTTACATGCCCTTAAATTCTGTGTGATTTCCCTGGGACTTGTATGGATCCTTTCTCAAGCTAGCCTTGGTCAATAGTGGTGGGTGAATTTGTCCCATTTCTCTTCGCCGAAAAAAAATGTGAATTTCCCACAAAATTTGAGAAAATTTGTGAAACGTGAATTTTTGAGGCATGCATCAATTTTGATGCTTGCATCAATTTTGACGCCGGCTTTAAAGTCAATGGGTGTCTGAATAATGTTGACGCGTGGTGGTTTTAACGCGAGCAACTTTTCTGACACGCGGCCAAAAAATTTTTCGCTGGCGAATTTTCATGACAGTTTCACAAATGTATTCCCTGGTGGGGAAACGTCGAGATTTTAGCAAATTTATGCCTGTGATCACTATTAGTTACTAATACCCTGTCCTTGAGGCAGAGCCATCTTCTAGGTTCTAAAAGCAGTTTTGTTTTTCTGTGCTATGAAGAGATATCTCAGTGCTCTCCCATTGGTAACTCCCTTTTACTCCCAAATGTTCTCATGTGATATTTTCCAGAGTCTATAAAACTCTGTGATTCTTTTGTTCAGGGTTCTGACTCTTTGTGAGTATTGATGCGCGAATTTGTCCTGCCTTGCTTCGCCGCGAATTTCGTGAATATCCCGCAAAATTCGCAACAGTGGTGAAAAATATGCAAACAGATGATTTTGACTCTGGCGAAGATTCACCGGCATCAAAATGGGCACCAGCATCGGAACCGTCGCTGGCGTCATAAAACGTGGAAAAAAAAAGTCACATTTTTTTGACACTGGCGAATTTACACCAGCAAATTTTTGCGCAAAATGGTTCACCGCAAATTCGCGCCTGCCAAATAAATTAGTCCATCACTATTTGTGAGTTCAAAATCCATGGAATTCCATTCAGAATCTATGGAACTAGTATCAAATAAACATTGTCTTTTACCTCAAGTGGTCTCCAGTTACTGAATTTCCATGACAGTTTCTAAACAAAAATCCCAGCAAAAGCAGGCAATGCGAATGAGATTCCCTGACATTTTAGAACAGAAGTCCTTAATCAAGGGATTCTCATTCTTTTTGTATTTTATACTTTGGATAGGTACAAAGATATTCAGTTTGCAATATTGCTTTCAGAATTCCATATAACAAAATACAAAATTGTGCACAGCAGTGATTGGTATAAAATTGTTTTATTAACCCACAGTATTATTCAAACTATGATTCTGCAAGGCTAAGATGAAAAATAGTAATATTTATCTTTTTCTTTGATCCCTAATTTAGTTTTGTCACAAATGCTCTAGAAACTCTTTGAACTATTTCTTATTGCTCAGCTTGCTGAATATAGAGAAAAAGTCAAGCTCAAGTGTATGAACAAAAAGTGTAATCTCAGTCTCTACAAATCCTTTCAAAGCCAGCAACATACTATGTACCACTTTTTCAAGAAACTATTTAGTGTCATGATTTTTGTGCCACATCCTCAGTCTTGTCTACTCAGCAAATGCAAGATATTATGGGGCCTATTCACTAACATTAAAATTTCTATTTTTTTTTTCAATAATCAAAATTTTCCTCTAAAAATGTGTGGTTTTATTTATTCTAAAGCCTAAAACCACAAACAACTGTAGTACAAATCTTTGGCAAGTTAAAGCAGTCAAGGTCTTATAGAAGTCAATGGGAGCTGCACTCATCTATTGAACTTTTTTTAGCCATTCTGACTTTTAGAGTTTTTCAAAAAATATTTCGCCAATTGTCCAAAAAATTTTTTACGTTTTAGAGGTTTTCTTTTTTCTATAATATAATTATAAATAATTATTAAATCTAAAACATAATTTAAATGAAAAGTGTTCTTTGTATGACTTTTTCACAGCTAAACTTAACTTCTGCTTTTAATTCTCGTATTTAATTTTGTGCAACATACCGTATATACGCGAGTATAAGCCGACCCGAGTATAAGCCGAGGTACCTAATTTTACCTACGAAAACTGGGAAAACTTATTGACTCTAGTATAAGCCTAGACACAACTACAGCCCTGTCTCCCAGCAGCGCACGATCAACCGGACTTCTTTGCAAAGTTGATGGTGACAGAGAATTGCCAAACGGATTACTGTGTGCATTGTCCCACTGTCCCACTACCATGTGCAGAGGGTGCTGTGTGATATTGCCATCACTGTTAATCCTTCATATAACCAACAGAGGTCTCTGTGTGATATTGCAGTTACTGTTATTCTTTAATATAACCAACAGAGGGTGCTGTGTGATATTGCAGTCACTGTTAATCTTTCATATAACCAACAGAGTGCGCACTGTTATTCTTTCATATAACCAACAGATGGCACTGTGTGATTTTGCAGTCACTGTTATTCTTTCATATAACCAACAGAGGGCGCACTGTTATTCTTTCATATAACCAACAGAGGGTGCTGTGTGATATTGCAGTCACTGTTATTCTTTCATATAACCAACAGATGGCGCTGTGTGATATTGCAGTCACTGTAATTCTTTCATATAACCAACAGAGGGCGCACTGTTATTCTTTCATATAACCAACAGAGGGCATTGTGGGATATTGCAGTCTCTCCCCAAGTGAACTGTTGGTATAGGAATGATTAAAAGTGACTGCAATCTCAACTACTGCCCTCTGACCCGAGTATAAGCCGAGGTAGACTTTCTCAGCACATTTTGGATGCTGAAAAACTCGGCTTATACTCAAGTATATACGCTAGTGCTTAATCTTATGTTTGCTTTAATTTCTTAAAGTGTACCAGGGTTGTCTAAGTATTATCTAACTGAAGAGTCATATAGAATCTACAAACACATTAAGATAAGATCATTATTTGCATTATCTGTCAATATCCTTCTGCCAAAGGGTTGGTAGTAAAAAGTTTGATTATCTGATGTTTTAAAAAAATGTTTCTTTGTCATTAGGAAAACCAAATTTTGGCTTGCAAAGAAAAAATGACTGCTAAATAATATATATTTTTTTGTCTTCGTATTTTATTCCTTTTATGCTCATTTTACAGATATTTGTAGCCTACTAGAGGGAAAGAAATATTCTTTTCCATTTAAATTAAAAGTGACAGAGGTCATCATGGTTCTAATTTGAGTGAACACAAGTAAAATATAAATAGTTGCTTGCTGTTTAATAAGATAGTATCCTTTTATAGTTGACCACTGGGAGCTGCCCTATGTTTGGTGTATTAAGAAGAATATATAAAAATTCAGTGATGGGTTGCATTGACATGGTGTCTGAAAAATGTTTGACTTTCTGCAGAGTAAATGCTGATTATTAAAGAATACCCACTGGCTCTGCTTACAGATTTCAATTTCTGCTTCTGTGAAATGAGAAATTCTCTTACCTTGTGCTATTATGTCTGTAGGCCATCCAGTATTGCAGCTTTTCCCTCTAAAAGCTCAAGAGGTAGAAATAAACGAGATGTTATCCACATACTAAACATAACAAACTTACTCACCTCACAGTTTTGTTCTTTTGCTTTTCTACAACCAACTGCACAGTGGTATCAATTTCATGTAAGTCTTTTTTTTGGGTTCAATTATGATCAGGGCATTATATGCAGTTAGTTTGTATTTTCTCTCAATGCTTCCAGGGTTTTTTCCCAGACTCCAAAATCATAAAAGCATGCTAGCTTGCCCTGATAAAACTGACTATACTGTCAGGAGCACCCGATGGCACTCCCAGCTCCTGTGCCGCCACATCCAAGATGGCAGCACCCATGACCCACGTGGTTGACGCCGGTGCCTTGATGCTGGCGTGATGATGTCACGCGCCCAGTGTGAAATTTGGAAATAAAAGAACTTCCAGGTCATGGTTTCGATGCCCGATTATAGGAATTCTGACTTGGGTTCCCTAAATTCCAATATTGTTTCCTGGATTCCTGACTTCTGCTTTGACCCTGATTCTGATTCTTGCTGCTTTTTGAACATTTGCCTGAATTTGACTACGTTTTTGCCTGACCACTGAACTTGGACGTTTACACAAAGCTTCCTCCTTGGTCCGTACTTCTCCTGCTGCGAGCTGATAAGCCCCCTGACATATACCAACAGACTGATTTAATTATGATTTTTTTTTAACAAAATCAATAGTGAATAAAAAATTGTGATTAAGCTTTTTTTTAGATCATTATTTACTAGCATATTTTTAGAATAACTTGATTATGTTAATTTGCGTAAAGACTGAATTCAATGTGAATCACATTGTTTGATAATTTTTTTAAAATTGTAATGCTAGAACAAATGTTAAAAATGCAACTTCCATTTATTTATACAAAATCTCATCCAGTTTTAGCTGCCATTTCATTCAATTATTCAAATTCTAATTTTTAACCTCATTCTAATGTTTGCTAAGTTTTTTTCATTTTAATGTTCAAGATTTTTTCAATTCTCAAAACGTTTAAAAAATGTCGAACTAGAGAACATTTTCCAGAAACACATAAAATTCATGATCTCAAATGTTATTAAATAGGCATCTTTGTTACTATCCCCCTTAGCAAGTAATCATTGAATATCAGTGAACATAACAAATCACAGTCAAATTTTGTTGCTTAGTTTCACCATGTTAGGTGTTTATGTTTCCATTTCCTTTTTCTTTTATTTTCTATATGTTTGAATATAATATTGGGGTAGTCATTAGAACTGCAGCAGATAATAACAGCACAGTGACAGATGGTAATGTTAATAAGTTATTTATGTATAACTATTGTTTGCTACTGTCATATGATTTTTATGTTGCATTTGAGATGATAAAAATATAGAAATGAAAAAAAGATACACTTAGACAAACCATTGTATCTGACCTCTAAATATATTCTGGTAAGTGAACAAAGATCTCCCTTAATCGTGTCATGGTATAACCTGTTAAGTCATTTTCCATTCCCTTTCAGCTAGGTTTTTCCCCTCAGAAACAATGTACTAACCCCTCATTTATTCAATTTCTAAAAGGTTTTATAGGATGTCTTTTGTGTTTGTCAAAGACAATCCTGTCCCATAAAGACTAAGTAACATTTCCAGCAACTGAAGTAAGCAATCTACAGATAATCTTTTTGTGAAGATACTGTAATCTTTGTCTTCATGGGATAATGACATTTCTCAGAATGGTCACAGATTTGAAGTGAGTTATATGCAATAATAATCCTCAAACAAGACTCAGCTTCTCTTGGGAGGCACTTGGGAAACAATACAATATATGCAATTATATAAAAACACAAAGGCAGAGAGCATTGGGGCATACAAGACAATATTATATAATTCATTTACATTAAACTATAAATCAGACAGTTTATAGCATCAAACATGTGATGTAATTAGCGATGGGCGAATCTGTGGCATTTTGCTTCTGTGAAAAATTAGCGAATTTACCGAAAAAATTGCGAAACTGTGAAAAATATGCAAAACACATTGAAGTCAATAGGCGTCAAAATAATTTTGATGCGCGTTAGTTTTGACGCAATCGACATGCGCAACTATTTTATCCAAATGCATTAAAATCAAGGGGCGTCTGAATAATTCTAATGCAAATTTGTGCCTGGTGAATTTATTCGCCCATTACTAAATGTAATATTAGTGTAATGTGGAGCTTACCTTTCTTACGCCCTATGAGATGGGGTGTGTTTGTTGTCACAGTTGGCGGAGGGTACCTTTTCATGGAGCCCCAGGGGAAGTTAAAATGGGGTATTGTACAAGGATTGGAAGGTCTGGGGTCCTGACAGGAAGGTAGGCAGTCCAGTTTAGGGCTGGGGATGAAGCAGGTTTTGCAGTTGGGAGCAGAGTCAGTCTTCTTGGGGTGAATAACACAAGGTTGTGGGTTAAAATGTTTGTTATACAAATGGTTTGGTTACAAGTTGCTAATGTTATACATGTTAATTTATGGTTACTGTTTTGGTAAAAATAAATGCGGCAATCTCTTTCCAAACACAGGTGTCTGTGTTTTATTGGGGATAGGAGATACAGGGTTGGGTCAAATGCTGAGGGGTGTAGTCTTGGTGCTGCTTATGTCACGAGTTAGAGCTGTAACTGGAGAATGCAATATGTTTAGTTAGAGCAGTGGCAATCAAATCTTTAACAACCATGTTTGCATAGTTTTTGACAAATTACAGACCTCATTAACTTCCTCACAAAGTTCTGTACTGTAGATCCCAATTAAAGAAAGATACCTTATCTGGAAACCTCCAGGTCGCAAGTATTCTGGATAAGAAATTTATTCTGGATAAGAGATTTATTCTGATCAGTATCTCAGTATCTCAGGGAGACATACAAGGAGGCATACGTTAAATAACTGGTACCAATGAAATATTGTTTTCTATGTACCTAATAGGATGAAACTCTAGCCTTAAGTTAAACTGATACAGCTGGTTCTTTGCAACAGTCCTTGTGTAAAATCAAAAGCCTATTATTTTACTCCATATGAAGAGGTTAGTAGGAGGGTTTTGGACCTAGTAGAAGCAATTGCAATGATTTGTGTTTGCTACCTACTAGCAGCCAGTAATCATTTAATAACTAAACACTATGTTAGTTAAACAGACCAGGGCTTACATATAGCATTAAATACAGAACAAATATGGACTAAACAGCACAGCCAGCAAAATTACTCTTAAATAGTAATCTTAGCATGACTGGTGCAAGAAAGCCAATAAATAACATACTGTCCTAGTTACTGATAACAATGTTCTAATTATAATGCTTGCTTCTCAATATTTAGTGGTCCTCTTTTTCCTCTATTTTTTTTCTCCCCAAAATCCCTCCTTTCTTTTTCTTATTCTTATTCTTTGTCACTTGCAGGCCTGGATTTGTGGAAAGCCACCCAGGCCTAGGGTGGCAGGGTTTTAGGGGGGCTGCATGTTGCCCAACCACACCCCCATTGGTTCAAAAACACTGGGGATGTGCAGAAGATACAATATTTTTGTTAATTTCCCTTGCCCAATCCACATTGCTCAGGTCCCGATTATGAAAATTTACATGAATAAGAGGGGCACGGTTGGCGCCTAGGGGCGCCCGCTATGTAAGTCCAGCCCTGGTCATTTGCCTACTGCATTCATTTTATTGACAGTTTTAAACTTGACCATCTTTACTCAACTAATTCCTAGCAATTCAGATGTTAGTCTTCCTAATCTGCTTTCTGCTCAAGACTAGACAAGAAAGCTGTTACTTTATTTATATCGATGACCATATTGAATTGAACTTTGTCCAGGTTACTTTGTGCATAACCATAATGAATACAGAATATGTAGAAATAAACATACTGTCGTTTTAATTAGTGACATGGTCACACAGCACTAGCAACAGATTATTAAATACATCTGAATATTGTGAATGTCTCTGAATTAAAACCATATTTCCAAATGAAGAGCAGAAGTAACACTATCAGTTTAGTAAAAAGAAAAATATTCTACAAATGAAAACATATTTACTCCTGTTACCATAGTGTTGCTTGGCATGATTTTACACTCCAGCAGTGTTTTATTTACGATTTAGCAATGAATAAAGACCCAATTTTAGCAGCCCTTCAGTTTATGTTGCCTTCTATATATGATTTGAAGCAGAAAGCTTCACTGCTGCCCACTGGTTTTTGTTTTGCTTCTAACCACTTTATGCTTCCCGTCTTTCCATCATCGTTCGTCAGTGCATAATGCTGTTATCTCATTGATCTCAGCTTGAGTTTATCCTCCCTGAAAACCTGAATACAATGACTAACAATATCTTAATAGCAGTTGTTAGCTGGATAAATGTATAGTTTGTGGTTTCTTGTGGCCAACTCTTGGCCCTTTTTTCTAACACTTAAGAAAACACAGAACATTTGATGGATGAAATGGAGCAATGCCTTTGTAATAATGCTGGCACAGATAAATATCTTTAATGCAAGCTTTTCAAATGCTGAGTTATTCTTTGGTAAAAACACAGACTATGAATTTATTTACAGATTTGAAAGACTCCTCATTATTGTTCTATTGACCCTTTAAATTCATTCTTATCATCCTAATGTGTTGGGTCAATACACTTCCGCCCTAACCTGCTGTGTAATCTTCAATGTTTTTGTAAATGATTTCTTTCTTAGAAAAATGGGACAAAAACAATCAATATAAGCAGCATTTGCTAAAGGTTGAGAATTGACACATACCCCTCTCCAAGGAAATATAATTGTATTTAGTTAATGTAAAACACAGAAGAAGCAGTAATAATATAAAAAAAATGTTTATCTGAACTTCCATTAAATGTACACTTTGTACAAAAGAAATGTCAAACTAAAACACATGTGCATAGCAAAGCAATAGAGTATTATATGTTGAACTTTTTAAGTTATACAACCTTAATTGTGCACAACTCAAAGGATTTTCAGTTATGATGTCGCTAATCAGTGATGGCTAAACAGTACATTTGAAAAAGTACTGATAAATACATGAACTACAAAAATGCAACCTACAGCATGAGTTATTATTGTATTCGTTTAGAAAGCTCCACTATAATCCATAGTGCTGTAGATACAAATATTGGGGGAGCCAAACTGTTAAGTATCCCTTAGTGACTTTAGACTTTAGTCCTACCTCTTTTCCCAGGCCAGTATTCCATTCTTCAAAAAATGCACCAGCCTAAAGTTGTTAAAGTTGTTGCCATTTTATTCCATGTTTCAGGCATGGATAGTGCTCACAAGTAAAGTACCCTGAGGTGATGAAAAGGAACACTAGCCCAAGGCAGGAGGCAAGGGACTATAATCACTAGGCAAACGGTGCCTAACAATTTGCCCCCCCTCCCCCAGTGATTTTAATTTTTCTTCTCCTTTTAAGGAGAAGGAAAGCTACGGAAGCAGTTTATTGCCAATAGATGAGCCGCAATAGTGCAAGCTATAACACTATATTCTGCAGAATGCTTCACCATACCATGTCTCTATTTCTTTAGGATAGTAGCTGCCATATTAGCTTGTTGTGACATCCTGAGTCTCTCCTTGCTCACTAATAGCTCAGATTACAGCAGGAAGAGGGAGAGAGAGAGGAACAAACTGAGCATGCTCAAGCCCAAGCCCTGGAGGTTTATGCTGAAAACAGTAAGTCTGATACAGAAGCCCATGTCTACACAATAGAAGGAAATAAATGACTTGTTTCTTTTGACATAGGACTCAGAGCAGCATTACTTTGAGGGTTTACTGGTGTATTTATATAGACCTTTCTGAGAGAGCTTACTTAATTTTAGCCTTTCCTTCTCCTTTAATAAGAAAAGACAAATATATAAACCAGAACTGTAGGAAATAAGGGCCTTCTCTAAAATAGCTTAAAGTTTCAATGGAATGGGGATAAGTAAGGAGAAATCATCTTTAGATTATGCAGGTTAGAAGTTTTTGGAATACAGTTTACACATAAATTGATATATCAAAATGTCTGCAATAATGTTAATTTCTACCGTAGGCGGAGGGTGGCTTTTTTGTTTGGGTAGGCTTAGTCTAATATTAACATTAGTTTTTTCACCAGCAATTTTCCACTGGCTGTGAAACAGCTGGTTCAGTCCCATATTCTAAGCATTGATAAAAGTTGTAATTCACCTGTCTGAGCACACAGAGTGAATTTCTGTCTAATTTTGTCTTTAAGTCAGCCCATATATGGCTGATTAAGTACTAAGTACTGGACAAAGCCCAGACTATTTTGGAAATAATATGCATTATCAAAATTATAGAAAAAGTTCAGTTCATCCACATTACTGGAAATCAGGACCAATGCTTGGGTTGTTTAAGATGAATGTTTATTGATCTACGTTCACATAAAGAACAAATGCTAAATGTATCATTTATGGGAGATCTTACATGGGTAGAATGTATAATGTAGATATGTTGATCCCTTTGCAAAAAATAGTAGCTGCCATTTTACTGCAGTTTCAAAGTAAAACAGTATAATAGTAGATGAGGTTGAAAAAAGACATTCAGCCATCAACACAAAATTTGTGTTTGAGGGAAAGTAGCCTAACTGATCTGCTATCTGATCCAGACAAAGATGAAAATACAATAAAGGCATGTATGCTGCTTTCTAAGATGTGATACAAATTAAGCCAGCACTCCAGTAAGAAGGAATGGCATATTTATTTAGTAGCCAAGAATAGGCCTTTAACCCCTTAAGGAAACAGTCACCCATATACAATCACAATGGTTCCAGTGAGCTATTCATGTAGGTGTAAGATGAAACTCACAGAGGGGTGAACATGTAATTTAGTCATAATGTTACCATAATGGCTTAATCACACCTTCACATTTTTTTAAATTACAGCTAACACCCACCTGGATAGTTAAATGGAACTACCATTGACAATGGTATTTATGTTTTCTATCAATAACCCCTTGCAGCAGTGTCGGACTGGCCCACAGGGATACCAGGAAAAATCCCGGTGGGCCAAGGTGTCAGTGGGCCCTCATGCTTCTAGACATTTGGCCTATTTCATGGCCATTCCATTTTTCTATGAGAACAAAGTGGCTAAATAGATGGAATAATAGATTAAAGTATGTAAAGAATAAGAGAATAGATGAATGAGGAAAGGAAGAATAATAGTACTATGAGTTGGCCCCTGGTCTAAGATTAATTGGTGGGCCCCTAGTCAAAGGTTTTTGAGTGGGCCCCTGGTGTCCCAGTCCGACATTGCCTTGCAGTAACTCCTTACGAAAACACCTATCCATGATGAGTTCAGATGGAGCAGGCAGAGGACGAGCAGCTGCTTTGTCTCTTGGTCCTGATCGCCAGCACAAACAACCATTCCAGGTAAAGCTTGGTCACACCTACACCCCTAACTGTGCTTGGCACGCAGTACAGCTCTTAAACTTTCCTATCTGAAATATTGCAAGATTTTTAGTGCAAAATCTCATGGTGACATCACTGGAGTCACCAGGTTGTTGGTTTTTTTTCTAAAGAGACACTAGGCAGCAGCACCCCAGACAATCTCAAATAGGCACATTGGTCATTCAGAAGATTTTTGTTTTTTTTCTTTTAATTTTTTAAGCAAACAGGTTTGGGGAGAGTTAGCCCCATGGGCAGAGATTTTGACAGTTTGTCTACAACTGCCTACATATGCTTAACATTTTCTTCCCATTTGTAATCATCATTAGAGTACAATTAGCATAATAGTGTTTATACTACCTTTAGTTATCCACTAAAAGTGCATTGTGGGAGATGAGCTCCCAATTTTAGAAAAAGCCCCAATCAATTTTTTGAATTTATATGCATGGTGGGAAAAGCTTTGGTTACAAAAGAAATAATATCCCCCCATAAAATATCAACAAATTGTTTTAAGTAAACTTACATATTATCCAAGGTACAGGGCCCACTTATGCAAGGGAGACCTGAAGATAACACCTGCTTTGTGGATGTGTTACTTTTACGGCTCCCTTATATTATCTACATACCCAACTGATTTTAGCCTAGTGAATGTGTCGTAATAGATATGACAAACAAGGGAAAGTTGTGCTCACCACTATTTTTTAAAACCATTAGGCGGGGGTGCAATGAGGCTGTGACCACAAAATACATATAGTCAAACACAAGAGTCCTCTGCACTCAACCCCCCGCCTAATGGTTTTAAAAAATAGTGGTGAGCACAACTTTCCCTTGTTTGTTATAGTTTATACAGGAGCAGTGACCAGCTCCATGTTGTAGCTCCCACCCTTCCCAGCTATAGTCAGGTGATCCCACTGGTGTCTAATAAAAGGGCAGCCAAGTTTGGGAATTTACTTTGAAAGCAGCAAGTAAGTTGCAGGTAAAACCTAGCCCCTTTGTAAAATGTATAATGAAGCAATAGAATTCTTTATGAATCAGATGAAAATTGAGCGTAGGACTGGCCAGATATGGGATGACTTTGACGTAGTTGGCCAGCTTAAATATATTGCAATATATGGACAAACAATCCCTGTTTTGTTTAAAGGGTAAGGCATTTTTCAGTAGCAGTATGCACAAAATGTCGCTGTCTTAAATATATCTCGTAATAGATATGACACTGAGCCCAATTGGTCCAATTAACTTGCAAGGGATCTAATTTGTACTTGCATTCTGAATCAAGCTCACGTGCTGTTTTGTGTGCATCCAAAATGATGCATTCAATAATAGTAAACTTAAAGGCCTTGCTGGTTCAAGCTGGATTTATTAGTCATAAAAGGCTAACACAGAGCTGCTTATACTGGACTTTTTCCCAAAAGTAAAATTCCTCTCAATCCATGAACAAGAGCTGGTTCAAGTAGTATACAGCACCCTGCTTGAATGCTCCCACCCACTTACCCCCTCTTCTCCTGTCTGCTGCTTGAATGCACAACACCCCTTCCCTGTTCAGGTTGCATGCCTAACTCCAGCCCACCACCCCTACCACTCTGTGCTCATGGCTGATACTTGCTCTTAACTGCTGGTCTCTGCTTACTTGCTCCCCCTTGCTTTCTGCTATCAGCACTGTCTCTGCCAACTAGATAGGTAGAAGTTTATATGTTGATCACAGCTTCGTGCCAGATTCTCATTTAAAAGTTCTGTGCTAAATATCAAGCCTTAATTGAAATGTTGATCTACTTTACAAGTATTCACTCTCCATTCATCACATTTCACATGTAAAATGTCTTTCATAAGCAGATCCCCAAAAGTGAATTTTAATGAGCAGAGATGCCTGGCTAAGTGGCAATACAGGAATTAATGATATGTATTATGAAAGTCTTTATAGGTTGTGCTTTATCAAGAGGATTGAACTTATTGATGCAATTTGTAGGCCCTCTTACTGTCACCATAGAACAGCATTTACTATTGGAAAATACAACTTCTGTGCAAGACCCCAAAGACTTTTTTGTGCACACTTCTAATTTGTTCATACTGTGCCCAGCAGTAGCAGAGCAATCATATAACACATTCTGTAATGCAATGACATTGAAAATGAATTTCTAACATAATTACTGCCCAGGACACTAGCAATAGGCAATGTTTATAATGGATAATAAAAAGAGTAGATGTGGCTCAAAATATGAATTTGATCCCTCAAAGAATTTTAAACCGTCTGATTGAAAACCAAAAACGGAAAGAAATGATATTTTCTGGTTTCTGAAGCAAAAGTTCATGTTATTTAAATATAGTAAGTGTCTTTATAATTATACACTAAGCTCAAAAGGAAATTATTACAATATTCCCCACTGCGTAAGCATTAGCTGTTATGCCTTACCTTAATAAACCTTAGCTCTCCAAATCCAGTATCAAGGTTAACAGAAACTATGGTTGAATGAACTCTCGGAGACAGCAAGAAGTAATAAAGAAACATATTTCTCTTGGGGGGAAAGTGTTTTTATTGCCATTTACTATTTCAAGAGTTAGAACTGGGGAAACAACAGCGAAAAAAGGACTGTTTGCCTCATTGCAGTTTAAAAGAAAAAAAAATCTGTACATGTTAGTCTTAAATAAGTTATAACAAACAGGGGAAAGTTGTGTTCACCACTAATTTAATAATAATAGTTGCCTGAGAGAAAGGTGTAAGGTGGAAAACAGTGGAGTTCAGTTGTGGAGAGGCCTGTTATCTATTAGATGAGAGGAGTAGGATTATAAACAGATGGTAATGGGAAGAGGTTTGACTTAGCAGACCAATTAATAGCAAGTTGCTGTTGTCTAGGTGGGATCGCATGGGAGTGTGTTAGCAGTTGATTGTGAGGTGGGTTTTGCCAATATTCCATAGGATGAAGTGATGAGTTTTGGCTATAGTATTATTAAGATCACAGAAGGGGAGGAGACAAAGACTACCCCTAGGCAACGTGACGAGCATGTCATCAGTAGAAATTGTATTGGTGAGAAAGACCAGGATTAAGTGAAAAGCTGATGGCTTTGGAAATTGCTAGGAGGCAATTAAAGACCTGAGTTTTCAGTTTCAGTTGATAAATATATTTGGATATCTTTGGCACACATAAATAGATGTTATAAAAGTTTTGTACTGTATAAAAATAAATATAATTAAAAATTGGGAAAAAAATAAGAATTATACTGCAGTTTTGACCCTTACGAAGTTCGGTTCCAATCTCTTGAACTAGTTGAAGAATTTAATAGACACTGTTAAGACATTTTACATTTAAAATATATTTAGTCACTCTGTTCTCGAGTGAAACTCTCTATGTTTTGTAAAATCCATATTTGTTCTGAGCAACAAGTTTTTGACGCTAATCTAAAATATTGACATTTATGCAAATTAAATTTTCTTTTGTGATCTCAGTAATTTACTTGAAAATGAGATCTTGGTTTATATTAGAGATAAGCATAGCCACAAGGGTATTTATTTCCCAGGCTACTTTCTTTAATGAATGAGGAAAAGACCCTCTCTTTTTCCCCAGAAGAAATGGTAACTTTTGGCTTGGGGGCAAACAAAACAAATTGTCCTGCTATAAAGTCATGTAAACAGAATATTTTATTATCTTTTGCAGAAGCTGATTAAGTGCATTTCTGAAGTACCCATACTCCCTGTATAATGTTTACTTTAACCCAATGGAAATGTTGTCAGTTGTTTATAGTTTTTGAATATAGTATTCATGAAATTTTAGGCATGTGTCTGTGTATGTCTCTAAAGACTTGTTGGTTTCAATTGGGGTAGTGTTAACTGTGAAATAAAGTACAGGTATGGAACCTTTTTTCCAGAATGCTTGGGACCTGGGGTTTTCCAGATAATAAATCTTTCCATAATTTGGATCTTCCTACTTAAAATCATGTAAACATTAAATAAACCCAATAGGCTGGTTTTGCTTCCAATAAGGAATAATAATTATATATCTTAATTCGGATCAAGTACAAAAGGTGCTGTTTTATTATTTATTATTAAAAAGGAAATCATTATTCAAAACTTGGATTATTTGGATAAAATGGGGTCTATATGAAATGACCTTTCCATACTTTCTTGGATAATGAGTTTCCAGATAATGGATCCTATACCTATACAGGTATTCTCAACTTTTTTCTTAGGGTTCCTTTCCAACCCAAAACATTGTGCAGCAGGTTATTATTAAAAAAAAAAGAAATATAAATATACAGTAAACCAGCCAAGATACTTGAGTTCAAACTTTACAAGCAAAATGTATATGCCTTAAGAGACACTAAGCTAAAGCTCATGCAACTGAAAATATATAAAGAAAAGCCATAGATTCTTTAGGAGATAGAGCTCCTTTTATAAAAGTACTTGATAAATTATGCCAGTACAGTTACCCATAGCAACCAAATATTTGATTTAATGTTATAACTTGTGGTAAACAGTTTAGCCGTGCTAATTGGGTGCTATGGGTACCTGCACTTGTACAATGTATCATGGTCTAAAACAATAAGCTTGCATTCTCAAATAAAGATGATATCTGAAGTTTCAACAATCATATCAGTTAGATAAAAATTGTGATACAACCAGGTATATAATTAGTGTTTTACAAAAAGCAATTATTCCCATGAAACCTAACACAAAGCTTACCGTTAATGGCAATAGAAATGTATTGTGAAATGTATTATGTGTTTAAATATACTAGAAAATTTAGAAGTACAAAGTTATGAAGGCCTAGAAAAAACTATTGGTGTCAACAACTAGCCGGGGAGCTAGCCTTTTGCTCGGGGGGATGCCTTGGGGCTGTAGCACTGCAGAGAAGAGGCCAGACTCTTCAAGGGGCCCCCAACCATCATCTTGTGGGATACAGGGAAAAAGGAACCCCATCTAATCTTGGCAAGGTGGAAAGACTTGGAGGTTCAGCCTCAAACAGGGGCTTATTTGCAGCAGGTTTCTCAGTTTCTTCCACATCTACATCACAGGGTTCTTATGTGTGTCCTACAGCCAACAGGTATGTACATGTATATACTGGCTTGTATTAAAAGAAAGCACTAGGATAGGGTTACATAAGTGTAAAACCATAACAACATTTTTTTTTTCAGCTCATAGCTCAAGCGGCTACTGAAAGGAACATAGATCATTTACACGGTTCAGCTTTTTATTGTATTTTAATTGTGCCATTTAGTTGACATAATGCGGCTTTCACTAGAAAAAGTATTTATGTGGATATTTTAGAATAATAGAAAACTCATATTTGTAACTTCATTAAAAACAGAAGCTGTCAGTTTTGGCATTTTCAAGCCATAGACAGAAGCAAATGACAAGAGTTATAAATGTATTCTGTGAGAATAATGCTGGTTTCAGGCTGATAATCATTCAGGTATTTGTATCAATTAAGAATTAATGGTAATGAACCAAGTTTCATGAATTAATGTGCCATTTGTTCTTTCTGAATTATACAGCATGAACAGTGCTGGCTTAATAATAATAATAATAATGATGATCAAAAACAGAAATTAAAACATTAGTATCCACTTGCATAATTTTGCAATTTACAAGGGCTGTTCTCATTATTATGAAGCTCCTTAGACAACACTGCAGAGCTGTATTATGAAAGGAGGTAATGTCTGTTCAATTACGATTAAACATGAACCAGCATCACTAGATGTGAATAGAGGACATGCCCACTGTTAATTAATAGTGATGAGTGAACTTGGAGTATTTTAAAAGTTTGTGAAACCATGAAATGTCACCAGAGATGCACTGGAGACAAAGGAAAGGTGAAATTACACTGTGGTTAAAGTGTTTTTAGCTTGCAATATCATATTTATTGCACTAAATTGTGAGAGAAGTTCCTTCCACTCAGAAGTGAAGAAAAGCTCTAGATTGTAGTAAATGAGGGGGTTGTGTAAGCAGAGTGCCAACGGAGTAGGAGCAAATCAGAATTGTCAGGCCAAAGACCAAGGTCATGATCAGGCTTGGTCAATTCAGGCAGTAAGTATTATGGTCAAGTAATCAGGCAGAGAAGAAAACCAGAGAATATCAGTAGACAGGTAAGAAGCTCTGGTATTCAGGCAGGAAATCAATAGTCACAAAGACAAACATCTAGCACCCACCAGATTAGCTGTCATACTTAAACAGGGTAGGCCCATACTCAAAACAACAGATGCCACAATATGTGGAAAGAAATATCAAGACACATGGATTCATGGAGCACATCAATCTGACAAGAAGAGATCTGTGCACAGCCATGCATGACCATCTAACTATCTTGTCTCCCAGTTGCTTAGAAATTGCCCGGAATTTATCCAAAGCAGATTGACCAAAACCTCTTTTTAATTATCTGTTAATTATGCACCATAGTGAATGCAGCAATCTCTCCAAAGTAGTAAGACAAAACAGAGGCGCCAAAAGGATAAAAATAGCTAAAAGCACAAAAACAACAGTGTCTTTGTATAAAGGCACTGTTGTTTTTGCTCCCGTTCCATATTGCCTGATGAAGCAGGAAATGCCTGCGAAACGCGTTGCAATACTGTTTTGTGAATAAACTATTATTGAAAATTACCACTTTCGTTGGTGTCTGCTTGGAGGAGGTAAGTTCATTACTACCTCCTCTGAATTACCCATTGGGTTTTTAAGTGCTTTTAGCTATTTTTATCCTTTTAGCGCCTCTGTTTTGTCTTACTACTATATCGAGTCCACCCCGAGTGGAGGGGTATCATCCCCTTTTTCTTCTTCTACAGAGAGCGACGTTTTATTCCTGAGTGGGGTCAGGGTAATCTCCCCACCTGCCTATACAGTGGTTGCCTATCGGTAACCCTGGTTTGTGAGTATTAACTTGTTTACTCTACCATTACTCCCTGTAAAAACATATTACACTATTGGGGCTCTTGGTGTTCCTTTTTGTCTCCATCTCTCCAAAGTGCAAAGAAACAGCAAATACAATCATATTCAAGAAAAAGTTTGCTGCAGGTGAAACCACAAATTTCACCATGAAATCAATGAAAAAGTTCTCTTATACCTATGAATCAAGGTTTCTGAACTTCCTCCTGCACACACTCACTTATTTGGTAAGGATGTATGCAAATGTGAAGACAATAAAAGAAGCCAAGGGATTGCACACAAAAAAAAATACAAAAATCCTAATAGTAAGTAATCCCATTATAAAACACCCAATGCATTTTCAGCCACAAAAAAATTTATTTTCTGTATTTTTTCCCGATAAAGATCATTTTTGTGGTTGGGCTTTTTTAGGATTACTTAATAAAGATATTTTTATTTTTGGAGTGTGCAATCCCCTGTCTTTTTTGTTGAATGGATTGGGATCATTTATGGACTGATTCTAGTGGATTGGCACTTCACCTATACTTTAGGGTGTGCATTTCCCATGCCCGTTACTGAAATGTGAAGACAATGAGATAAAGACCCCAGCATAAAACTGATCCTGCTTGGTTCTCTTGTTGATTCTGATCCTAAGATAATATGTAAAATTCCTGCCATAAAGCAAAACAGAACTTTGGTTGCTTATCAGAAAGGAAATGGATTCCTCCACGAATGCATAAAGAGTGTCAGTAACATTTTTAGAAGTAAAGTAAAATATTACACATTTTCTGAAGGCAATATCCTTTTAATATAAAAGCAGATAACATATCGTGCAACATTAATTTTAAGCAATATTTATAGGGAAAAAATATAAAACATATCTACAAAGCCTTATTGTAAACGATTCTTCTGTCCGTGACAGCACACAGTCCTCAGTATATAAGACTTCTTCCTTAAATGCTTTAATGTCTTGCAAGTCTATGAAATGAGAAGCCATTGTTTAGTATGCAATATTTATGGAAATACGATTTAAAGTGCTACATTATGGCGATACGTTGTCATAATCCTGCAGCAGTATTTTTGCTTTATGATCGGAAACTCAATAAACATCTGGCAAATGTTTGGTAGGCGGATCAGGCAAATTCTTTCCCTCAGTTCCCAATGTTACGATGCTTCATTTGCTTCCACATGGGATTGGAATAATAGCAGTTGGAATGTTCAGCTATTTTCATGTTTAACAGATTTTCTTTTGTGGCATACTAAATTATAATGAAGAATTAGTCCCATGTGTTTGGGTATACCTGCTTCGACTTACTCTCTGTTGTTACATAGTTGATTCTATGGATAACAGCAACAGGACAGAAAACACATTTAAAGCAATGTTGTCCCTTGATGTCAATCCTTGTTGGACCTTGAACTATAGCAAGCAATGCCAGGCAGTAGCAGCTTATATACTGTATGTATTGAGGGGAGGATAGGGTCATTCCTTTTTAGAATTGGCCATTCACTTTCAGGGGCAGATTTACTAAAGGTCGAAGTGGATAATCCTAATGACTTTTCGCCAGAAATCACATCCACAGGGACTTCGCCAATTCACTAACAGGCACTGATGACAATTCGCTAGCAAAAGAGACCGTCACTTGCATTCGCTCGCACTCCATGGCCAGGAAACTTTTCACACAGACGAATGTTCGTTGCTCCGCAAATTCACAAAAGTGCGGATTTTACTAAATTTTACCTCTTTCGCCAGAGTTGACTTCACCACCTCAGACCAGGCAAAGTGAAGCTAGATCTTCTTCAATCTTATGTCACTTACATCATATCCTGGCTGCCGAAAATGCATTAAAGTTGAAAAAATGCTGGTGATTTTCTTTTTTTAAGCAGGATTGCCTGCAAAAGTCCTAAGTTAAACTTTTTTTATTTAACATTTTTCCCCAGACATTTGAGGGCCATGGGACATTCATTTTACAGTGGGCTCATGTCTAGGACATTATGGGGCAGATTTATCAAGGGTCAAATTTCGAAGGTTAAAAAACCCTCGAATTCGACCTCGAAGTAAAAAACCTTCGAATTTGAATATCGAATTTAAAGGATTTACCGCAAAAGCTTCGATGGAACGATCGAATAAAAATCGTTCGATGGAACGATGAAATCGTTCGAATCTAACGATTTTAATCGATCGAAGGATTTTTATTTGATCAAAAAAGTGTTGGGGAAGGTCCCCATAGGCTAACATTGCACCTCGGTAGGTTTAAAGTGGTGAAGTATGAAGTCGAAGTATTTTTTAAAGAGTACTGAGATTATCGAATGGTCAAATAGTCAAATGATTACTTTGAATCGTTCAAATCATTCAATTTGATCGAATCTGAGCGAATTTGACCAATTCGATGTACGAAGTACCCAAAAAAATACTTCGAAATTAGAATTGTCTTTCATTCGAATTCTTTACTCAAGCTTAGTAAATCTGCCCCTAAATGATCTCTTTTGTCTTTATTAAGGTTCCTTGGATATATGAAATAAAAAGTGGCCACTTCACGCATTTGCATTATCTCCCGCCCTATTTAAATTGACCTAATCGTAAGATCGCTAGCGACTTTTGGCTAGGCATAAACGAACGCTAGTGAATCTTCGCTATGAAATGCTCGCACTGAAGAAGTATCGCTAGCGTAGTGGTAGTGGTAACGAATTTGCACCTGGTAAAGTGGTGCGAAGCAGTTGCTGGAGACAATTCGCCCTTTAGTAAATCTGCCCCTTAGTCTCCAGTATTCAAAAGGGATATTATTGATAAAGAAAGTAAAGAAAAGAGCAAGCAAATAAATAAGGAGTACGGAAAATCTCAGTGATTAAAAAAATGGAAAGGAACTTTTATGTGTAAAAAATGTGGCACAAATGTTAGATATTTTCAAGAAAAGCTTTGATACCTTTTAAGAAATGAAAAAATGCAAAGTGAATGTTTATTCTTAATCCAATGGGGTAAGATCTATTATTTTCTGGGAATTTGGAGTTACTTCAAATAGGAAGACACATTTACATAGCAGACACAATGTTCAAAGGGCAGTTTTCAGAAGAAATTCATATTTTTTCCCTATAATTTTTAGAAAAATCCCAGTAGCATTTCAGCTGTGCACAGAGTTGCATCTGCCACAGATGCAATCAACACATCAAAACAAATGCAATTGAAAATGTACATTTCTGTGTAATGGGTCGCAGTTTGAATTTCCTGTGTGGGGATAGTGATACTTTTGGCAAAAGCATCACAAAATGTATTAGCCTTGGATTTTCTGGGCATGAGATTGAAGTGAATATTGTAGCAACCATCTGTCCGTTCCCCAACATCTTTAGACCCATGATTCATCTCAGAAGAGGCAGAAGAGACACAATGGTACTCAGTGCAACTATACAAAAGTGCAAGGAGCGTGTTTCAACACATAAGGGGTCTATTTATCATGCTGTGTAAAACATTGGAGAAAAATATCACCAGTAATGTTGCCCATAGCAACCAATCATATATTTGCTTATGTTTCTTAACTTAGTCCCTGTGTAACATTTACAATGAAGCAATAGAATTCTTAATGAATTAGATGAAAGTTGAGTGTAGGACTGGCCAGTAGGCAGGGGTGCTCCGCCAATGAGGCTAGTTGAGGCTATCGCCTCAGGCGGCAGCGCCCCACTAGGTACAAGGGGCAGCAAAAATGCTGCTCCTGGTACTTTAAGAGCTAATTTCTGGGGGAGGGGGGCAGCAGCAATTGCTGCTGCCTCAGGCGGCGGAGGGGCCAGGATCGCCCCTGCCAGTAGGGATGGGCGAATTTGACCCGTTTCATTTCGCCAAAAATTTGCCGACGGCAAAATGTCGCAGACGCCCATTAAAGTCTATGGGCGTCAAAATTTTTTTGTTGTGCAGCGAAATTTTTTTGACGCATGTCTTTTTTTTTGACGCACGCCACCATATAAGTCTATGGGCATCATTTTTACGGTGAAATGAGGCAAAAAAATTCGCTACTGGCCAGACCAGGGATGACTTTGACGTAGTTGGTCAGCATAAATATATGGCCAAAGGATCTGTTTTGTTTAAAGGGGAGGGCATATTCTAGTAGCTTAATGCACAAAATGTCTCAGTGTCCTTAATATATTGATAATGGTTTGAGTGCAGAGGACCTTTTGTCTTTTTCTAACTTGTAGATGACTTTTGAAATCTAAGTGCTGTTTGGTTGCTGTGGCAATCATCGGCAGCAATGTTTTTCTCCAGTGTTTTACACAGCATGATAAATATGCCCCTTAATGAATAGCATCGATATGTGCACCCCACTGAGTCCATTTTTGCATGACTGCACTTGTTTTTGAGGTCAAAAATGACCCTTGGATCACCTAGAAGTTAGGCTGGATTTAATTTAGCAAAAGTTTTAACTAGGCAGACATAAGTCTTTTTTCTGATTAATAATCAGCCCTATTCTGCCAATGAAAAGAATGCAGATTTTCCACCAACGTGATTACATAAAAATTTAATGAAATCATGTGTAAAAGCACAATTCCCTTCTTTTAAGACAGGCATACAACTGAGGGAGCAAATGTTTATGGCAAGAGGATATGTGTGAAGTCATTTGTTCATGTAATGTACAGGTTGAAATGTCATGGGATTACATATGTGGACCAAATGGCCAGACGCATTAAGACACACATCGGAGAGCACAAGGTCAGCATTTGAAACTTTGATTCAAGAATACTCATGCTCATGTTTCCAGTCATGTAACAAACACATGTATATCATACCTGCCTTACAGTGGATGGTGCTGAAGAAAGCTGGACACACCTACACAGGTAAGATTCAAATGTTATTGGAACAAAAATACTTTGTAGCCATTATGCAAATGATGAATATGTAATATTAAGCAAAGGTATCAACTTACTATTTTTCCCTGTCCGCTTTCCAATGATTTTCTCTTATAAATCTTAATAGGCTTAAAGGAACAGTCCAGTGTAAAAATAAAAAACTGGGTAAATATATAGGCTGTGCAAAATAAAATATGTTTCTAATATAGTTACTTAGCCAAAAATGTAATTTATAAAGGCTGGAGTGAGTGGATGTCTAACATAACAGAACACTACTTCCTGTTTTTCATGGGGTTGGTAGCACATACTGACCTGGTAAGTAATAAAGAGACTGTAGACCAGAGGTGAGGTGGTGAAAGGCTGCAGCTTGTTTTATTTGAACACACACTGTATAACTTCCATTCTCAATAAGTATTATAACCAATAACTGATAACTATTTCAGTCTGACTGGCCAGCCTCATAAGATGCCATTTACCAGGCCTGATTTTCCATTATAACTTCTAGAACCAATTTTACTTCCAAATCAAGCCCCCTTAAAGGAGGACTCCCTTATAGTGGGACTTAGCCACCTCCCATCTTAGTAATGCCCGTTACACGGCTGTCTGCAAGCCAAAAACATATCCAGACCAATTTTAGATAAATTTACGCCATCGGCATAAGACAGGCCTACGCCACCTTCAAGGTCAACATGTCAGTAGCTCAACATATTCACTGACTTTGTTCAACACTTGCCAGACAGCAACATAATACCTCCAGATGTGGCACATGGATGTCAGCCATGCCAATATTGATGTAATGATTCTAGCATTCATTTCAGAAAAAGAATTGCTGATGGCGAACCTCTGTATTTTTCCACATAACTCTACCAGGTGAAAGAATTTGCTTATCCCAACAGACTACCAATCATATCCTCTATTATGCTTCCTTTACCCTTCCCTGCAGAAGTACTTAAGACCATTCTATCAACTTGTTTGACCGGTGAGCCCCTGGGAGCCAATGACTGTTCTGAGTCAAAATTGTATACTCTCAAGACTTTTTTTTACATAAGTGCTAAGGATTAAAGAAAAGTTTTAAAGTTTAAATCTAGATAAATGAACTACATTTCAATGATGCCATGCTAATTTGTTGCTGGTAACTGACTTTGTGAGACTGAATTTATGAACGTTGTTAAAAAGATACAATTGGTATTGTCTAGCCAATGGGCATTGGACTGATTGAAAATATTTTCAGCAAATATACTGTAAAATATTTTTTTTAGGGATGAAAAGATATTCTGCTCAGTTTTGCCAAGAAAAAAATGTGATTTCCATTTAAAAAAATTGTCAGGTGAAAAAACACCCATTTATATTTGACAATTTTTTGCCATTTCATGAATTTTTGGCGAGGAGAAACAGGTCAAATTTGTTCATGACTAACTATTTTAAAAAGGCTCACTTTTAGGGGCAGATTGATCAAAGTGTGAAATTAGAGCTGATCACAGTAAAATTCCACCCCTATTCATTCCTGTGGGATTTTTAGATGAAGATGTATCAATGGGTGAAATTGAATTCACCATTTGTTAAAAAAGCCTTTAAAAATCCTGGTGGATGAATCCTATGGTCAGCTCTAATTTCACACTTTGATCAACCTGCCCCTTAGTGTAGATGTTTCTCTATACTGTTTTTCATGAGAACTTTTTTTATTTTAGGTTGATGTTGCTTTATATGACAGAGCATAATCTGTTCTAGAACCAGAAACAATTTCAGGTTGGTTCAGTAGATCAGAGGTATTGGTGCTGGAAAACATTAAAATGCAACATTTGAGATAAAATAATATTCATTTTTCACTTTGTTTTACTTTCTCTGAAATCAAATAGAATTGGCAGGCATGAAGTGTATATATTTTCTGAATCATTATGCAGTGTTGAATGTTCATTTTTCAGGATGTGAGCAAATATTTCTCCACACCAGGAACTGCTGCTTGAAGCCTGTGTGTCAGGTGAAATAGAGTCAGTGCTAGAATAACAACAATGAGGTTTGCTCTATCCAGTGTGAATATAAATAATTGTAGCGCTTTGACAAACTCCGACCATGAGTATCCTTTTAAGTCAGATAAAGCACGACGACGGTTTTAGTCACGGGCTGTCAAAGTAATTGTACCCCACAAACTGAAGCCGGTAAATAGGATTACATAAGTAGCAATACTGCAGAGCTATTTAATTCTATAAATAATTCAAAGAGTGTAATGGGGATCTTGTGGGTCATATCTCTTTTTCTATTAACTTTCTTAGGCTCCAGCCTAAATCAGCATTTCTGTCTATGCTGTAGCATGAGAATTTCCCCTACCTCTTCAAATAAAAGCAGTCAGCTTTCTGCAACTTCAGTCTACAACTTTGTAATTATCCGACTCCTTTACTATCATTAGGGAACATCAAATTCAGAGGCATGTGAACGCAGCAGAATGTATTCCGTTGATCAATCTGTCAGTTTGCCCTGCATACAGACTTGTTTTCCCATTGACTTTGCTAAATTGTTTGTCTTAACTATAATAATTGACACATTAATGGGGCAGTTTATAGCAGAGAAGAATACACTGAATACTTGTGTAGCTGTGAAGACAAAGCTAGGAAGATTGTTTGTGGTTTCTTTGATTTGTCCTTAGTGGTTTGTATCATGGGGTAGTAAAATAATGTATGAGTGGCACTCAATATACAGCAAAATACATTGTGGGCACTGTATCAATATTAAAGTTATGTTTACTGAACGGAGCAAAATAAGCCCAGGCTGCAAGGTCCCAAGACAACTGGATAATGCCATATTGTTGGACCATACTGATCTAAGCTGGTTGTTCATTCTTTGAAATGATTAGATCACTTAACATATGCAGAGATTAATGGTGTGAGACTTAAAAAAAATGCATTAATGGATACACAAGCTACAGCCTACATCCATGAACCAATGTAGACTCCCAGTGAAGTTTATATCAGCTATCCATCAGTAGTGAAGCAAAATAACTACTCATAACGCCCTAACATACTCATTAGGGTGGTAGGGTGGTAGAATAAAAGGACCCAAAGAGGCCTTCTCAAATGCAGACATGTAATGAGAGTCTTTTAAACAGAAGGTATTTACATGTCTCATGCTACACACATTCTGTTGCCTTCAAAAGAAAAATCAGATGCTTTCAATTTCACTTTCAGAATTCTGGGTGGGGACATGCAAATGACTGCTTAATGTCCCGGTGACCAACTACTGTATGCATCCAGAATCTCTGGTTTAGTTTGCACATATGCAGCCTAATAGGTAAGAGTCATATATCCAAACTTGCAGACAGCCTGTTTTGATCTCCTTAAAAATAGCAAGAACATGGCTTCTGAGGGGGTAGGACTTGGAAACGTGGAAAGTAGCAAAGGCAAAGAACCATACTGGTTAGAGTGAGAAGGGCTAAAGGGAGAGAAAGAGTCCTTCCTACATGCAACAATGTAATTCTCCTACCGCACACCTGTAGTTCACCAATCCTGCAAGCTGGTGGTGCGTTCCTTCCGTTGACCCGGCAGGGTCCCTTAGCAACCAATGTGTAAAAGAAACGGATCCGCACACACACCGATTAGTGCAGTCGGGGATTATCCCCTTTTATTCAGCCACCAAACATCAACGTTTCGGGGGGGAACACCAGGATGAAGGGTGGGTGTTCCCCCCCGAAATGTTGATGTTTGGTGGCAGAATAAAAGGGGATAATCCCCGACTGCACTAATCGGTGTGTGTGCGGATCCGTTTCTTTTACACATTGCTTCCTACATGCAAGACATGCAATGAGAACCTTCTTAAAACAGGAAGCATTTGCATGTTTCCATCTATAATTCCTTAATTTATGGTTAAAGCCTCTCATATTTAGTTTTGAAGAAACAATAAAAATAAAAACTGGGTAAATAGATAGACTGTGCATAATAAAAAAAAAATGTATATATATAAGTAGTCAAAAATGTAATGTATAAAGGCTGGAGTGACTGGATGTCTAACATAACAGAACCCGACTCCTCTAACTCTGAGTTAGTCAGTGACATAAATGGGGGCAACAAGGGATATAACTGTTCAGTGCATTTGCAATTGATCATGCAGGTCAGATTCAAAAGCAAACAGTTATGACCCATGTGCCCCCCCCTCAAGTCACTGATTGGTTACAGACTGGTAACTAATTAGTGGAAACCAAGAGGAAGTTGGGTTGTGGCTATTATGATAGACATCCAGTCACTCCAGCCTTTATACATTACATTTTTGGCTAACTAACAATATAAAAAACATTTATTATGCACAGTCTATTTATTTACCCAGTTTTTATTCTTATCAATTCTTTTAAAGGAGCAGAAAAGTTCTTTTTACTTGGGATGCTATAAGTTAGGTACCCCCAAATGATCATATTTACTTACCTGACACCCCACCATCAGGAGAAAGCTGCACCAGCCTGGGATTCTTCCAGCAAGCACCATGGAGTGATTGTTTTCCTGCTTCTTCTTTCTTTCAAACTTTCTGGGGCAGACGCATGTGCAGTAGAACAAAATAGCCAACTTTTTCATGAAAGTTCGGCTTTTCGTTCTACTGGAAATCAGGAAATCATCAACAGCTTAGTGTATTCTTTTCTTGATTCTGCATCATTGACAATTTTATTTTCTTCTTTCGACATAGATATGGTAGAGTTGAGTCTGCAGAGACATGATCCTGAATTAAGATAAAACATATGAGGGGACAGGAGCTAAACTAAATGGAGCTAAACTAAATGGCCAATTTAGATTGAAACACAGTAAGAAAGAATTGCTTGACGTTTGACCCCTTTGTTTTCTTGTAATTAAGAAATTTTAAAAAAAACAGACATAGAGAGCTATCTCCCTATAAGAACTACAGCAAGGTAGGATAAGGTGGTGAATCCACCATCTTCACCAACAGACATATTTTTTAGGGTAGCTAATGTTAAAACAGTCTCAACAAACCGTAAATGTAATTCTCCTTTCAAAGACATTCTTCAATAGGCGATAATATATAAGTGGTAATACATTTCTGATACGTTTGAATGAATTTGAATAATAATTAGTGATGGGCGAATAAATTATCCTGGCTGGATTTTGTGACGAATACCCACGTTTCGCCACTGCCGGATTAATTTGCAAATCTCCCACAAAAATTAGCCGGTGAAAATTTGACGGCATCCATTTCCAATTTTCACAATTTTTTCGTGAAAACGTTTGAATTGCTTGATTTTTTCGTGAAAAGGTTGGAATTGCCCCATTTTATAGTGAAAAAGTTTGAATTGCTAAAAATTTTTGTGAAAACGTTGGAATTTATCTATTTTTTTGTGAAAACATTCAAAATTCATGTTTTTTTTCGTGAAAACAGTAGAATTTCACGATTTTTCGTGAACTTTCCAATTTCACGATTTTTCGCTAATTTTTAGACGTTTCGCAGAATTTTGCGGTAAATTTGCAAATTTTTCGGCGAAACGAAATGGGAGAAATTCACCCATCACTAATAATATTCAAAATGGATTTAAAAACCCCTTAATGGGAAATTCGTAAAATTCTATTACAGCATTTAAGTAATTGTAGCTATAAAAAAAGTCAAGCTAAGAAGTTTGAATTCATATTTCGTATGCCATTCAAATAACTAAGGGAATGATTGTAAGAATTTTCTATAATATACCTCTTCAAATGCCAATGCACAGAACCCTGAGAAAGAAAATGCATAATTTTTAGTTTGCAGGTTACATTTAACAATTTAAATTAGGCTCTGATTTCCTTTCTTATGTTCTGTTTCCATCGCCACTTTTCTTTTCATTTGGCAGCAAAATTCTGCAATTCATCAAGCTATTGTCTAGGGCTCTTAGCAACACATTTTCCCCTGCTTCATTTGATTGAGACAGTTTGATGCATTCCACATGCTAAAGGGGATGCTAAGTCTGGCACAAGTTGTTCTGTATATAAGAACCAACCAATTGGTAGTACATTAATTTATTTTCTTGATCATTTTATGCTCAATCACATTGCTTTCATATACGCTACTGTTTCTCCTACACAGTGTAACTTCAGGAGGGGGGGAGGTGCTGGGGGGAGGTGATGATATCACTCCAACTTGTGCAGCAGTAAAGAATTAGTGAAGTTTATCAGAGCACAACCCCCATGGCTAAGGGCACCTGGGAAAATAACAACATGTCTAGCCCCATGTCAGATTTCAACATTTGATATAAAACAATTAAACAGCTCATTTATAGTCTACTTTTACTCAACACTAAAAACTTGTACATAGGTTGCAGGCAACTTAAACCATTTGTCTTGTTGTGAATTACAGATTATTTTTTATAAATGTGATAGATTCAGCAATTATGTAATTACCAACCTAATATATTCCATTAAAATATCACCTTTAGGTCACACACATTAACTTTAATATATTATTACATTTAAGAATCATCCTTATCACAGTTTATAAAAATAAATAGTTCCAACATTTAGCTACTCATTATAATTAATCATGTGGTAACAGAACACGAATCTTGGACATGTGCACTAACCTAGATCAGAATCAACTAAAAGGCTATGAGGAACCATAAATGACCCAGGCTTTGATGAGATTTCAATATAAAGTGGCTTGAACCTATTTTGCTTTATAGTTTATGGTATGGTGGTCCAGATTGCAGAAATACCTTTTAGGGGCTGATCTATAATAAGAGTTGTTTATTTTAATTTTAAAAAATGCAAGTTCTTTTTTTTAAATCATTAGTATTTTTTTTTAAGCTTACCACCTAAATACCCAAAACATGTCAGGCTTTTAATTCTTTTTAAGAAAAATCACAAAAATATGCAAAACAGTAAAACATCATTTTCCCTATGAGAGTGACATGTTATATGTTATTTACTTAACATTTCAGGAGATTGCCAAATAAGGAGACTAGTCACAATAAGAAACTTAGAATAGAAATAAAGAAGTTTTTATTCCTACATACGTTTGCTTCCCACATGTGTTCCATTGGCACCAGTAGGTGTTCAATCATATCACTTATGTTTCCTGAAGAATGTTATAGTTTGTAGGTAAAAGTACCTAATTATTCCCTTTTACCACTAGAGCAACTATTATATGCTGCACTATAACAATATTTACAGAATTACTTTAAATATAAAAATAGCATCTAACTGCACATAGTGTATTTGGAAGGCCCATTGATTTTAAGTACAAAGTCATCACAAATATTGACTGCTGTGGTTTTGCTCATTTACTTTAAAACCCAGGGGAAACGTATTAAACATTTCATTTACTGCAATTTATTGGGAAACAATCTATCTAGAATTAAAGACATAATGGATCCCAATAAAAAACATTTAATGGTTTTCAATTCCAATAAAAAACATTTAATGGTTTTCAGTAGGAATTGATTTTGAAGAGGGTCTTTGCCAATATTAGTTGGGATAGGTGTTGGCATTTTTAGCACCTCCGTGGATCTTAAAACATACAAAATTAATTTTTACAAATGCAATAGCAGGAAACTTAATAGAGACATTCTTGTATTAATGAGTGCATAGGGAGAATTGAATAATGAAGATTTTGATGTGATTCATCCTTACAAAGAGATGATATCTGCCATATTAGGGCATTTATTTAATCAAATGAAAATCTGTGGATAAACAGATGCTCATTTTGTTAGGTTATTTTTCCTTTAAGGCTTCAAAGAAATATATTTGTGAATCATTTTGAGACCACGGTATATATGTCTGTAAAAACACAGTACATTAATTTCAACCCAGACAATTAGCAAAAGGATTAAAAGTAGCTTACTTCTCATGCATGATGGAATAGGCCCCAAGGTACTTTGAGAACGTAGTACAGAATTAGTAAAACATTTATAATTAATATTCAAGAGCTGATAATTTCTCTATTACCAGGCACAGTAATAATGAGGGTGAGACTCCACTCTTCTAAAGGGAGTAAAAAAAACAGTTCCTGGGAAATTTGACTTAGATGTGCCTGCTTAATTTCGAGAACCATATGAAATATACTGTTGACAGAAATATGATATGCAACAGTCAGCATGAATTTATGAGCAATATGATATGCTAAATGAATTCATGTGCTTTCTATAAATGTGTTAACAGTGATAGAGATGGATCTATTATGCATTTATATTTAGCTCAGAGACAATATTGTGCCACAATGTAGTGTCTATTGTCAATGAGTCAAGAGTTAGGGGTTTGTAATTGTAAGATGACCTGATTAAAAGTTATCCTGTTCACTAGTGTGAGGGTAGCATAAATAAGACTAGCTATGTAAGTTGGTGATTATCATCAAGATGTAGGGGAAGGTGGGAGAGTTGTTCTAGTTGGGGATAGGGGTTTTTAGGTTACAAGTTATGCTATAGGCTTAGGTAAGAAAGACCTTCATTAGAAATGGTTTGTAGTGAGTACGATCCCCTAAAGTGTACAAAATGTTACAACCCCAAGTCACTCTCTTGCATGTTCCCTTCAACCTACCTAAGGTGTAAATTGCCAACACGTACTCTAAGGATGTATTTACTAAAAAAAATATATCCCATTTTTTTTATTAAAACAAAGTTGACCTAAGTCCCATCCACGAATTGAACTCATTAAAAAAATCAGCTTGAAAAAGTTGGTGCTGGAAAAGTTTTGAGAAAATTCGAATCATACGACTTTTTTGAATTTGGTGCAACAATTTTTTTCAAGGACAATTATTGATAAAGAAGTTTGATTTGTGGAAGGGAGTTTGGTCGATTTTATTTTCATAAAAAACAGAGTTTTAGTAAATAATCCCCTAAAACTTGTGTATAGGATGAGTGCAAAAATGCGAAAAACGTATAAATGTAAACATTTGTCATGTAAAAGCTGCTGAGTTCTTGTAGATGTAAATTCAAATTTTTCTTTTTTTTTTTTTAAAAGTTGACTCACTTGGGCTCATTTATATTTATAAACCGGGATTTCAAAATTCCAGTTTTTTTAATACATAAGTGACACTTGACTTTTTATAATTAAAAACAATTTAGAAATGCACACATTTGAATTTTGATATATGCTTTAAGGTGATTAAATATGACCCTGTATAAAAGATTTGATTGGATACAATTTTGTACTGGCAAAGAGTACTACAAGGACTGACCCAATGAGGTTTCTGATCCAGTAGAATTGTCCATAAAGAGAGAAAGCAACACTTTTGGCTAATGTTGGCAGTACATATTTTTCCTCTTTAGAAAGGGAGATTTCCAATTACTCAGCATTTAAATTATTAAGTGATTTGATATTGTTCTGTTAGTTATATATTTGACTATGGAATTATTTATGTGTAATACCCATGGCAAACAGTGCACCAGTAAAATCATGCTCTCATGCGCGTGTGTGTGTGTGTGTTACCATTTAACCATGAAAGTCAATGTCTTACTGGTTTCTTAGTAAATAAGGAACTCATGTTCTTGCCCAAAGCACTTGAAGAAGCAGGCAAATAAATATATCTTGGCTATTCAGAGAGATTACAGGGGTCATTTGCAATAATAAGTGCAGTCGCAAAGTGCAATTTCAAGTACTACTGCCATGTTCTTTCCCACAATGCAGCACTATTGCCCAAAATTCCAGTATTGTTGTGTGGTCACCATGGGGAGGGGATTAGGCATGGGCTATGAGTTAAAATTAACACAATCCAACACAAGTCCTTTTGGTGTCAATTCCATCACTCTCATGCTAGTGATAGATGCACCCTATTTTAGGTATTATGGGAACCCTAAAGCTTACTCCTGGTTTGGAAGTGGCAGTAGCTCCATGGTTTCCCTACATCTATAGGTGCAACTGCCTATTGATAACTACTCCTTGCTCTTGCACTTGCATCAAGGGTATCTGTATATGACCCTCAGTGACTACAAAATGCAGGTACACAATCAGTATAGCACTTGTGGAGGTGTTTGCATTTACCCAAGTAATATTCCATATAGTAGGTTAATATGTAGGATATATATACAGTATATATATATATATATAGATAGATAGATAGATAGATAGATAGATAGATAGATAGTCAACTACAAGAGGTCCTCTGCACTCACCCCATTATCAATA
Organism: Xenopus laevis; assembly: GCF_017654675.1. Taxonomy (NCBI): domain Eukaryota; kingdom Metazoa; phylum Chordata; class Amphibia; order Anura; family Pipidae; genus Xenopus; species Xenopus laevis. The sequence goes on from NC_054373.1 coordinate 20,667,268, forward strand.
TATTTAAGACACAGACATTTTGTGCATACTGCTACTAAAAAATGCCTCTTGTAGTTGACTATATGTATTTTGTGGTCACACCCTCATTGCACCCCCGCCTAATGGTTTTAAAAAATAGTGTTTGTTATATATATAGATATAGATATAGATATATATTAAAGCACTGCGTATCTTGACAGCGCTATATAAATAAATGATGATGATGATGATGATGATATAGATATATATAGATATATATATATATATATATAGATATATAAATAAACCATTATTTGCTAGATATGAAGTAAAGTGAAATCACACAAAAAAATCAAGGTCATGAGCTACAGATTTCATAGTGGAACCAATCTATAAGGCTATTTCTCTCACAAGCGTTTAATCTATACCTTATCAACATATTGCTTTAAAAGATTCTGGAAAATAATTATCTGTTACTCTGACCACTAAATAACCTTTACTTTGCATGTAACAATTCAATTATTACAGCTAATACATTTTAAATAACGGCTTTTTAAAGAAATATACAAAAAGAAGATTGCATCCTACCAGGTATTGTAAATATTTGCTTTTCAGTATTTTAGGGGCAGATTTACTAAGGGTCGAAGTGAATTTTCGAAGTTAAAAATGTCGAATTTCGAACTATTTTTTGGGTACTTCCATCGAATAGGCCTAAATTCGACTTTGACATTCGATTCGAAGTAAAAAAGTTTGATTTCGAAAATTGAAGTACTGTCTCTTTAAAAAAGTTCGACTTCGACACTTCGCCATCTTAAACCTGCCGAATTGCTATGTTAGCCTATGGGGACCTCCTAGAACCCACAGCCAACATTTGGCTAAGTCTTTAGAAGTCGAAGGAAAATCGTTCATTCTATTGATCGATGAAATCAGGGGGGGTGGGGTGGGTGGGGGTCGGAAAAGCGGTTGGCAGGGATCAGCAGCAAATTTTGACCCGCCGGCGTCCCAGTGCGGGAATGTCCGCGGCCCACTTCAGGGCCGTGGTCCGGCGGTTGGGGACCCCTGATCTATTTCTCCTTTAAATAATTGCAAGCACCTTTTATATTAACTGAATTTAAGGCATTTTTTTTTTTTAGAGCATTCGATAGTTTGAGCTTTTCTCTCATAAAATTAGAACAGGGGAATATATTTTCAAAGACCCAAAATTCAATTTGTATTACTAAGTGAATTCATTTTCAAAAGTAAATTAATAATCTGGCACAAACAGTGCAGTAATTCTGTTTGAAGTGGAGCTGAGTTTTAAAACATCATTTACAGTTTTTTTTTAATTGGAAAAAATACAGTCGGAATTTAATGTCAATGTTTTTTTAATAAATACTACTTTGGAGAACATTGTTATTGACGTTGAAAAAAATGTTCTGAAGGCAATTGACAAGTACTGGGACTCTAATACAAATTAGATATTTGCATGCATATAGTTAACTAAGCATTTTGTCCCAGGTACATTATTGGATCGGGGTGTCTGTGCCAATATATTGCTAATTCATAAGTAAGATCTTCCTAGAGATTGTATGATATAATTACATGAAGTAACACATCAATGTTGCATTTAGAAACATATATGTCAGAAGTGTAACAACATCTTCACCCTGGACTCTGTGCATGGTTATGGGTAGATTGAATTAAATGCAAAATTTGAGGTAGGACATATACTTGAGATTACCTTAGCCACAACTTTATTGAAGTGCATACAGATGTTCAATAGCACCCACCTACTTTCCCCTAATCCAAGTTCAATGAGGTGGAAGGTTCTGAAAATAAATAGTGAAAATAATTTAATATCTACTGACTAGGGATGGTCAAATCTTTTCGCCTTGTTTTGCCGTGGAAATGACGCCCATAGACTTGTATGGCATTGCGCTTTAAAAAAAAAATTACGCGTGTCAAAAAAAATTGGCTGCGCGACAAAAACATTTTGACGACTTTAATGGGCGTTGGCAAATTTTTGGCGAAACTAATCGAGTCAAATTCTCCCAAGCCTACTTCTGACTGTGGATTTGCTGGGGGTTATTAAACAATTAATTGTAATTGCAGGTAGACTGGCTGGAGGGTTAACTACATGTATAATAACTTGGTAGTAAAAAAATGATATGATTTCTTGTTCAGTTGGTTTTTAAGGAATCATACTTTATAAAAGTTCTTTGATCATTTCAAAGACTCATGCAACTTATGTGCTGCCTCTAACATTACTTATTTATATTTGTTGTATGTCATTTGTGTATAAGCATATGTGGGGTTATGTAATAAAAGACACTTGGTGAGTTATTTATTAAAGTCTTACTAAAAACTGAAAAAAAATCAAGTTTTTTTACTATAAAATCTGCCATCTCAGACCTTTCGAGGTTGTATATACCTGTAATTCAATGGGAGAGGACCCTGTCCTATTTGGAAGTTTCTGTAGTCTGCACTGGAATTAGCCCAAAATTCAGACTATTTAAGACTTGTTGTTGGCTTAAAATCTAACTGAGCCTATTGAGTGTGGTATGTTTTTGTTTTGATATATATATATATATATATTCATCACCATTAACAGAAAGCCTAAAGATACATCTGACATAAACAGAGAATATCGGTGGGATTAGAGAATGGATCGAACATAGCATTAGCTGGGTTCTAGTCCTTCCAGGTCATGATACTTGATTTTATAGATAGAATATATGCATTGTGCCCACATTCTTTGGAATTTAAACAAATCAGTTTAAAACGTATTCTGCTCAGTAATTTCTTCTTTAGTAATTAAGTTTAATTTATGTATATCACCTATTAACATGAAATGAGTTCCTGAATGATTTATATCTGCCATCTTAAAAATATGTGAAGTACTCGAGGTAAAATGACTTTAAATAGGACTATGATGCGAGCGGTTAAATTTAGCATATTTTATCACCTAGCGGATGTCCAGTTAATTAAAACTGACACCTTGAATGATTACAGTATTTTGGTAGAGGCAAAGACTAAGCTTTGTAGAATATTATTTTACTTAATAGAAATAAGTTGGATTTCTGACACCATTGGTATACTTAGATATACTAGAAGTGGTGAATTGGAGAAGGGGAGGTAAATATTTGTTAAATTTATCCATGCCCCCTATATGTGGTTGTCAGTTGTGGCATTTTAGTAGAGATTATTAGGGACAGTGATATCAATAAAACCTACTGTGTAATCTGCTTTGTGTTTGTAGGTTTGTATAAATGCTTTATATATTTTCTCTGCCCAATTCACGTCTACCTTTATGGGTATGGGGATTTGATAAACACACTTACATTTTTTTGAGTTACTGATAAACACTCTTTACTCTTCTGTTTAACTCTAGGTGCAGCAGCAAATCGTAAGTTTATCTCCACCCACTTCTTAGTCTATCCCTCTATTCCTAATGCTGCCTAATCTATTGTCTGTATTGAAGACAATTGTGTTCCTTGATAAGTATTTTACTCATCTCAAAATCACAAAAAACATACATTTTTCGTATATATATTTATCTATATGTGGTCCTCCATCCTATTTGATTATTGGTGTTTCAGGAGGTACCAAGTCCACAAAACAGAGTTGCTATCAATAAATGAAATAGCATACGGCATTAAATATTGAATAAATAGGGAATAGAAGAGGACATAATGATGTAAATGCCAGCAACAAGTCTACTAAGAAAAATATCCTCCATGTATGTTAAACAACAGCAGAAGGCTTAAACCTGTCATATTTCTTAAAGCTGATTTTTGTTGGAATCCTCTACACATTTTTTTTAGATCTTACAGTAATGTGCTCTCATAATAGTAAACCCCTTAAACATCCTAATAAAATTTGCAGTAAAAGCCCCATTATAACTTTTTCAGGATGCTTGAAAATATGGTGCAAAATCTGGAAAAATTTTGAAATCAGGGAATTTATAGCATTTTATAGTGAAAGGACCACACAATAACTATGCAGGAAAACTTAAAATCAGGGTATATAAAATTGAATTTTTACTGTACAGTACAGTAAAATAAATTTTCGAAGCACTGGTTTAGCATGGTCAAGATGGATTTCAAACATAATTTCACAAATTCATTTATTTAAAGACTTATTTATTTAAAGGCAGCACAAATATTGCAATATAACATAAGGCAGGATTAAAATGAGAATTTTCTACAAAACAAGGATGCCCTACAGTATATTTTAACTGCTTTCAAATATAGACTGTGTAGCTCAGCTCTTCTTACAATGGGTGCATATTAAGAAAGGTCCTTGAGCCCTTGAGTTAGTTTTTTTATTTTTTAAATATTCAGACTTCATACTAACTTTTTCTAGCACACTAACTTTTGTAGTATGCTGGTTGCAGTACCTCCCCAAAACAGTAGGCATTAAGGCCAGTTAGTCTGATGTGTTACCAGAATTTTGCTTTGAAATTAGGATAAGCATGTTCTCATTAACTGTACATCAGGGACATTCATCTTCACTTGTGGTACTTGGTGGTACATTGGGGACTTGAAGTGAATCAATAAATATTCATTTATTCCGACTTACTGTATGGCTTGATTTTGCAGGACAGATGTGCCTCAGCACTTCAAACCACAACAATTTTTAAATAAAATAAATGTTGAGAGATAGGAGAAAGTATCAACTTTCTGAGTTATTTTAACATTATATTCTTATATTATGTTTTATTTGGACCAATGAGGAATATCCTGTCTCTAATGAAGAAGGCTAACTCATTATGCTATATTTGAGATGGGAGAAAGAAAATCATCTCCCTTGTTGTCCTTCTAGCATTTGTCAAAATCTGTGCAATGATGCATTGAAAACTATGGAAAATTACATGCAAATGAGACATAATAATTAGTCATATGTAAATAATATGTAAATAACTTTTAATGGCTACAAATAGACTCATTTCTGGATATGTGATCTAATTACATGATTATACGATCTAGTTTTTGAAATACAGTGGCCTATAGGGCTTGGCACTTGGATGTGTGCAAATTCTGTGTTTTAATATTGTTTTACAACAATTCAATATGATTTCTACATAAATTTCTGGAAACTAAAATAAAGAGTACTGTAGCAATAGTAAAAAAAAAATCTAGAAATGAAGGTGATGTTTATTCTATATACATATATAGAAAAGTGTTCAGTGCCTATGCATTGGGTAGTAATTTTGGGGTTAGTAACTAATTAGAGTCAGCTCAAGTTAACCCTCAATTCTCAATAGCCAGGTGCACGTACCATCAGTGGTCCATCATCCACCAGGAACAGCCGGACAAAAATTCTTTGTACAGCACCTTGTCGTTTAAAAATGCCTTTATTCACAATTTCATGGCAAACCTGGTCAGCAACGTTTCAGGCCGATGTGGCCTTTTATCAAGCTAAGTAATTTTGGGGTTAACTTACCCAAGCAAACGGGGGATCCAGGTGCACAACAGCCAAACTTTCAGCTCAGAAAGGCAATGTAGCAAGTAGAAAAATAGTGATGGGCTGGCACAAACTGGATCACACTCCAGAAATAGATGTAGTAAAAAAATTAGTTTATTGAAACAAAAACATCACAGCAAAGGCCTTTTGTTTATCCTTCTGTAATATGTGTAGGATGAAACATATTTACTACGGGAGAAGGGTGGGAGCACTGGGACAGACTCACTACAAAGCGTGTATAAGGTAAAGTCACAGATTTACTGGGTGATTGTATTTAGAATAATTAAAATAAAAATGTGATTGGCATCTACCTAATACAGGGTCCTTTCAGAAACCTTTCTCGTGTACAGTATATAAGCCATTGTCTAAATGGGTGTTTACCATCTTATAGGCATTCCTTAAAAGATGGGAAATGGAAATAAAAGGTTTACAAGTCTACAAGTATAAATAAATGTAAAAATATTAGAAGAATGTTTTAATATTATGAAAATGTTTAAGAGAAACTTTTAGGAATAATTATGAAGAATGAAAACACTAATATATAAAACAAAAAAAAATATAAAGAAATCCAGTATGAACTGCAATTCTCATGGTCTTTTTAATAGGGGAATTGAAATGATACGCAGAGTTATTAAATTCATGCTCTACTCACACATATCAAGTAGAGTTCCCAGGCTGTCAAGATGATTCTGGATATTTCCTTGAGAGAAAACATTAATTCACATGGATGCTTCCATATTAAGATGCTAATTTACTTGACTCCATCAAATTTAGGGATATATCTATTTCAGTTTACATAAATGACTTCTTTGTTTGAGCAAAAATAACTGTACAAATAACTTTAAGATTACAATGCCAAATTAATAGAGTGTTCTGACATATATTACAGTAGAAACATGTTACCTTGATTACTAATAGCACATATAATTATAAGTAATATAATGCTACTAACCAATGCTACTAAGTAGAGTGACTGTTGAGAGGAGAGGACAATACTCAGACTTAGCAGCCACAGTTCATTCCCCTTAAAAATGAGCTACTCATTTGTAACACCAATAATTAAAGGATGCACTTTTAGGCAGTATTAATAAAGCTTTCAATGCTAGTTTATTACTATAGGTTAGGGATCTCCAACCTATTGAACCTGTGAGCAACATTCAGAAGTAAAAGGAGTTGGGGAGCAACACTAACATGAAAAATGTTATTGGGGTGCTAAATAAGTGCTGTGATTGGCCCTTTTGCAGCCCAGATGTGGATTGTCAACCTACATTGAGGCTCTGTTTGGCATTACACCTGGATTTTATGCAAGCAGAACTTGCCTCCAAGCCTGGAATTCAAAAATAAGCACCTGATTTGAGACCACTGGGAGCAACATCCAAGGGGTTGGAGAGCAACATGTTGCTCACGAGTTACTGGTTGGGCATCACTGCCATAGGCTGAGAGTTTCAAGGTATCCACTCCATTTAATGACCCTCTCCATCCACAGTTTTAAAGAATTCTGAATAATTAAACTACTGGCATAGCTTTGCTGTCATGGTGGCCTGTCAATTTCTCTGTATACCTTCCCATAGTTGAGCCTTCTTATTTACAATATTTCTGTGAGAGTAAGAAAAAAGAAGAAATAGCACTAAAATCTATGCTTTCAGTCCTTTTTTTCCTGGATTTCAAGAATTACATTTTTGAGGCAATAGTGGGTTCACTAGATAAATACACTAAAAAATTAAACAAAAACAAGCAAAGAAGGGTAAACAAATGGTAACCATCTGGGGAAAATGTATAATTCTATGATATATATATATTGTATATTAATCCATCACTCTAAACTAGCAGCTCAGCATTATCCAGAGTGTTTCAATAAGTAAAATATGAGCTTCAAGAAACATCTTAATTTACCCCCCCCCCCGCCACTTTAATTTAAAATCCACACATACACCATAGGCAATTGAAACATCAACCCCCTTCAGAAACAAATAAATTCTTTCATGACAGTACTAGTTTATAGGAAATGTTAACAGACATATAAATTCATTTTGACATTCTATTGTAGTATGAAATGTCTGTTTTCTAAGCAACTGAATACAGATTTATATTGTCAATAAATAGCATTGTAATACACAGCATCTAGTTGATTCACATCTCTGAGGAATAAGGCTTGTCAATCCATTTCAGCCAGTGTACAGAAGGTAATAAACAAATAAAACACAAACCTGTCATCATCAACTAATAAACATAACCCAACCTTCAGTGTGGCTTCATCAAGGTACAATGTTGTGTTCAACATGATCCCAATAAATAGGGCTACTGTTTAAAATGCATTTTTTTTAAAATATTTAGCAGAAGGTATGCAGAGGTTAATTAACCCTCGATATTTGACTGGGGAATGAAAATCCTTTGACTTCGACTATGGACCTTCCCCATAGGCTAACATTGAGTTCGGTAGATTTTAGATGGCGAACTGGGGGTCCAAGTTTTTTCTTAAAGAGACAGTACTTCGACTATCGAATGGTCGAACGATTTTTAGTTTGAATCGTTCGATTCGAAGTCGAAGGTCGAAGTAGCCCATTCGATGGTCGAAGTAGCCAAAAAACACTTCGAAATTCGAAGTTTTTTTTCTTCTATTCCTTCACTCAAACTTAATGAATGGGCCCCTAAACGTAGGATACACTGAATATCAACTGTATCTTGTAAATGCTGGTAAACATTAATAAATAACAAATTAACCATGTTTTCTATACTGAATTTATTTCTATTAAAAATGTAGCTTTAGCAATCATAATAAAACATGAACACCAACTAATTCAGGTCTGAAAAAGAGTAATGTTCGCCAGATTGCTCTAGTGTACAAGGGAATCAAAAATTAAGGCTGGAAGAAAATATATATACTCTAACTTGATCAAATGTATATCGCTTCACCACCAAAATCAATATCTGTGACAACCAAACCAACAGTGTTTGCAAAAGCATGAAGAAAGTTAAAATAAAGAATTTATATTGCACTTTTCTCCCAAGGGAACAAAAAGCATTTTACAGAAAATTTCTTGGTGGATAATCGGTATGTTGGGAGATAAACTGTCCACGGTCACAAGATGCTGAGAGGAATTTGAACCAGGGTCCCCAGCATGAAGCTGAGTCCATTTCACAACAGGACACAGACCTTAGACAAGTCATTGAAGGAGCCCTCTCTATGCTGTTGAACTGCAAAGCATTCCATCAGTATGTTTTGTCTTAAACCATGCACAATATATTTTTTATAAAAACTCCACTCACCTTTCTCCATAAAATAATCCATCTTAAACTATATTAAGTGGGCATATATATATGGTGGCCATAATCAGTGCCTGTCTCCCAGGACCATGTGCCAAAGCAAACTGCTGAACCATCAATACCCTTTGCTTTGCAGCCTAGGGAATACATCCCCCAACCTTCTGGAAAGTATTCCTATTGCCAAATTGTGGGATACAACTTGGAAATAGGAATACTAGGAAATTAGGGATATACTAGGAATTAGGATACTAGAAAATTAGGGAGTGTGGGTGGTAAAATAACTCACTGCTGCCCTACCCATTGGAAAGGCAAATGCTACTATGCTGGAATCCCACCTCACACTTTCTCTTCCTGAATCTCCCCAAACCCACCATAATTCCTCACCAACTCCCCATACCTTGTTCATCCCCTTCATAAACCAATTTTCAATCTGCCTTTTACCTAGTCAATAGGGATGGGCGTACTTGTTTTGCTGTGTAAATGACGCCCATAGACTTGGATGGTGGCGTGCGTAAAAAAAAAAAAAAAAGACGCACGTCAAAAAAATTTCGCCACACAACAAAAAAATTTCGCCACACAACAAAAAAATTTCACCACACAACAAAAAAATGTTTCGCCGGCGGTGAATTTTTGGCAAAACGAAACAGCTCAAATTCGCCCAACCCTGCTAGTCAAGGGTCAATTCTCTAGATTCCTCTGCAGTCAGAGCCCCACTGAGAAGTCACATGGCCATATGGAAAACGCAAGGCAGACCCATGCTGGCTGCATAACTGTGATATACATCTTAAATAGACTCATTACTCCACTTTTATGGCACTTATAGCTCTTTGATACTTATTTACTGCATCTAACAACTATTTTCACCCAGTGAAAGACACCTAAAAATAGAATTTTGTGTACTTGTTATGGAGCTTTAGTTAAGCTATTTTATCAGTACATTTATTAGTCATTAACATAATTTTTTATATTGCACAGTAGAAAAGGTGCCAGAACTTTTGTATATTATGCTGAACATGCACAGCTGGTCCAGCAGAAGATTAAGTTACCCATACACTAAAATAAGTGATTGATGGCAACTCTTTTCATCTAGCAAGGCACAGTTTTGTTCCATAATTACAAACATTATATGCAGCGCTAAATCCATTTCCTAACAATAAATTGAAGGGTTGTTCTGACTGAGTTATGAAAGAAATTATGAACTAATTTGTGGAAACAACATCTGTTATATGCATGCAAAGAAAGCTTTCAACGGATAGGAATAATTTACTTCCCTCTGTGGCAAAGTTATTTATTATTAAAATATTCTAAATAAATGGTATTCAGTATGTCTATTAGAGCAAATATCTGTGATGTTTTATTAAAAAATATAGTTTATAGAATATCTTATATTTGTATATGATCTTAAAAAAACGTCTTCGGCCATAATTTTTTTGTGTGTGTTTAGGGTTCTCAGCTAAGTGTATATGGTCAGATTTATCATAGAGCTCAATGAATTTCATGAGGTTTGCCATCTGCCTAAAAAATAAATACAATCAAGCAAATTAACTGCCTTCATATGAAGAAAAATTTGCCTCAAACATATTTGGAAGTGAGTAAAAAATGTGTGATTTTGCTTAATTCTGACATTTTAGCACATTGCAATTTCAGAAACCTTTGAACCATATTTGGAACGCGAGTTGGAGGGTATATCAAAAAGTAGCATATGGTAAACAGATGTGATGTTTTATTTAAAAAATGTTTTGTCTTGAATATTTTGTAAGGGATATTCTTGAGTGAGTTTGGGAATTTCAGGTAAGAGGTAAGTCCACTTTCAAATTTAGCATAGAGCTCAATGAATTTATGTTCATATTTTGTCATTTTCCAGATAAATATAAAAAAATACAAAATCAAGCAAATTAGGATTTTGCCTAAGAATTAAAAAAATCTATTTGTGAATGAGTAAATCTCTAAAATGTTTGATTGGCAAAGTTAATGATCCATAAAACTGTATTGCAACTGTAATTTAAAGAATTTAAAAAATACAGGTAAGGGATTACTTATTCGGAAACTCATTATCCAGAAAGCTCAAAATTACACAAACTGAGTCTTCCATGGACTCAATTTTAAGAAGATTATTCTAATTTAAAAAATAATTTCCTTTTTTTCCTGTAATATTAGACCATTACCATGTACTACTACAAAGCTGCATGAATTCATATTGGTGGTAAAACAATCCTATTGGGTTTTTCATGTTGAAATGATTATTTAGCAGACTTAAGATATGCTGATCCAAATTATGCAAAGATCCCTTATCCATAAATCCCCAGGTCCTAAGCATTCTGGATAATAGATTCTGTATCTTGTATCTGATGATCCTTTTCCTACCGCCCCCAATCTTTTGTCCGTCAGCACTATGTTCTTTATCTTGTGTTTTTTAACATCTTGTACAATGTGCTCCATAATGTTCCGCACTTGCCACCAGGACCGTATTTTCTATATAGGCAACTGAGGTTACATTCCTAGAGGATGCTTACGGTGGGAAGTGACTGTTTCGTCCAATGGAATACCAATACCATACCAATGGACGGAGGGTAGAAAGAAGAAGAAAGGAAGGAGTGCCTTGGGCCAGATTTAAATTCCCCTATGTATTTTTAGCACTTAGGTGCTAAAATGCACCATACCCGTGCAGTTACCCAGAACAACCAATCCGATCATTGTTTTCATTTTCTAACTTGGATTGGTCAATCCCATGTAATGATTGGTTGCCATTGAAAACATTAGTAAATAAGATATATATAAAAAATTTACTTTTACTACTAGAAATGATTAAAATTGTTTTTGTTTTCATAGGCACATACACATAAATTTTTGTCACTCTCCTTTCTCTTCTTCCCAGACCAAAATCCACACACATTTCATTATGTTCATTAACTTCCACTTTTCACTTTAAATTATTCAATTATCCATCTATTTTTTACTTAATCATTTGTCTGAACAATAGTCAATTACTTCGGAGACAGGTTCTTATCTGTCTGCTCAGGTTACTCTGTACTTACAAGTGAATCCATCGCCAGTATAGCGTGCATGCATGATTAGTCTTAAAAGGTCTCTGTGGTGATTTTCCTTTTTAATGAACTGGACTGAATTCATTACATGGTAATTTGTACAGAAGGTCTGGAGCCAAGTCTGTCCATAACATTTCTGCTTGGGGGGGGGATATATATGATGGTAAAGCAGATGAGCACTCACACCTTCATTTTTGTACGAAAAGAGTAAAAAACATGTGTATACTGTATGTGTGATACTGTAAAATGGTCAAATTGAAAAGAAATTAAGAACAAATGTTTGAGTTTTATAGCCCACAGGAAATTAAATAAAAAGTGTGGAGCGTTTTCCTATTAATTTATTTTCCTATTTACGGAAAGTCAAATTAATTGATTTTTTTGTACTTTGATACAAAAGTGCTTGTTTCCCAGTATCAACTATAGAATTTTCAGTTTCCTTTTGTATTTTTTCATCCCCACCTAGCATAATTTAGTATAAACTAGTACAATTTAAGAATTGCAGCTTTCCATCTCAAAATTATTAGATTAGATCTGTTATCCAAAACCCGTTATCCAAAAAAGCTCTGAAAGGCTCCCATAGACTTGATTTAAATCAAATAATTTACATCTTTAAAAGTGATTTCCTTTTCCTTATAACAAAACAGTAGATTTAATTTGATCCCAATTAAGATATAATTAATCTTTATTGGAGGCAAAAAAATCCTAATGGCTTAATTCAATGTTTTTTTTTACTCAGAAAAAAAAAACAAAAAGAAAAAAAAGTGAATGCTCAACACACATTTTGTTTTGGTTACAATGGTATGTTTCACATCAACCAGTGTGAAATATGCCATTCCAAAGTTAAAGAAAATATTTATAAATAAATAAATAAAGTTGAACATTTTATTGGTAGTGATGGACGAATCTGGGCCGATTCACCAAATAATTTGTGAAAAAATGCGAAACGGCAAAAATTCGCAAAATGCATTGAAGTCATAGGGTGTCAAAATAGTTTTGACAATTTTTATACGTATGACTCATTTGTCCAAATACATTAAAGTTAATGGGTGAATAATTTTTAATGCGCGACAATCTTTATCTGCGCAAATTTTCTACGTAGTTTTGTGAAAACATTCACAGGCGATGAAACAGAGAACCCATACCTGGCGAATTTATTCACCTATAACTATTTATTAGACATTCAGACTTTGAGGTTTTTCAGAATTTCTTTTGCTGGTAATTGTTTATTTGTGCTTTTTAGATTCAGGTATTTTAATAAATTACAATTGATTTGTATTGTGAAAATGAGTTTATTTGTGGTTTCAAAAACCTCTGACATTACTAAAATTAGAATGTTCATAAATGGGCCTCTAGAACATTGATGGGATTTGCTTCTACTCATATGTAAAAGGTCAGGTACTAATGTTTAACTTCATTTTTATTTGATTTTAACCATTTTTTTTCTATTAAGCATCTTAGATAAACAAAAAAGAAAGAAAGCTCAAGTATATAAAATCAAAATAATATCATATAGAAATAATGGCATATACTGTAGTAAGATTTCCAACCAAAGTCACATTCAGTCAGCCTTACACTTTTAAATTATTTGCAGTTTACCTATAAAATTTTGTTCTGGAAGGAATTATTGTCCCCTATGGGGCAAGGTGTCCCAGTTATACCATATGTTATCAAAACATTTAACTGTGGAGTTTTAATAGCCATCAGATATTCAATCCTTCTGACAAATTGAATCCTGTCTATTATTTCCTGTTCTGTGGGGCCTAGTGGGTCTTTCCATTGCATTTACTAGTCTTTGTGATGAGTTATTTATACGTTACATTTTGTCCCCCAGTAGAAATAGTCAGGGATTTTTCCTGATTTCCGTCAGAAAAACTTTTCTCAACCAGGAGGTTACCTATCCCAGTAATGATTCAACATTGGGCACTCCCAGAAGATGTGGATTAACATGCCTTCTGCTTGTTGGCACTCCTGTGTAGATGAATGAGGGAACAGTTTATGTAACAAAGTAGGGGTATGATACCATCTCATCATTATCTTATAGATTCCTTCTCATGTAGTTGTACAAATAGAAGTTTTAGTTGCATTGTCCCAGAGCCTTTGCCAGTCTGTCAGGGATATTTTTATTGCCAGAACTCTTTCCCACTTAATCATGTATGGGGAAGTGTCAAGATCTCTCTCTAGTAACAGGTTGTACAAAGCAGATATCAGTTTGCCCTAAGCATATTTCCTCTATGGGGTGGTTTTTTCTTTGTAATCAAGTTTTGTTTATTAAACAGATGTATAATACAATACTTATCAAGTGTACAGTTAAGTAACATCAAGAATTACATACAGTAAGTTTATAAATAGAAGGTACATACATATCACAGTTATCAACCAACCTCCAATTCTATCATCAGTACGTATCATACAATCAACTAAATTGTAAATCAAACATTAGTTTGTTGCTGCTTCTGTTTTTCCAATGTCAGAACCGTATCAAGAAATAAAATTGTGTTATTATTTGTTTGCCACATTCAGGTGCGGATTCCAGATAATTACACACAGGTAAGTTATGAAAGCAGAAGTCGAACAATGAAATATTGTAGAAAAGCAAGTATGAAGATATATCTCTGTTGTACATTCAATCCAAGTTAACCAATATTTGCAATATAATCCCTCCAAGGCAACCAGATAGCCATATAATTACCATATTTCTTATTCAAAGAGGCTGTCAGTTCTTCCATAAGGCAGATATCGCTGACTATGTGGAACCATGTGTCTCGACATGGGATAGTCTTCATCCTCCATAACCTGGGGATTTGGGCCTTATATGGGGTGGTTTTTTATAGTCTCTTTAGATGGTTTCAGAGAATCTATATAATGCCTTATTTGTAGATATAAGAACCTATTGAATTCTTTGATGGATTTGGTAGATGTTATTTCTTGATGTTGCTTTATCTCTCTAGTTCCTGGTTTTACAAAGTTGCCTATGTGGAAAGTCTTAATTTTTTCATTGTATTTTCTATGGGGCTTGGGATATTCCCTTCTTTTGGAGGAATGTGAGCAGTCAATAGTAAACTATGTGTTTGTCCTAAGCTTTCCTTCTCTATTTGAGCCCATTTAGTGGTCAGCTTGTAAGTGGCCCAATCTATTGTCAATTTCAGCTGTGCAGCCATATAATATTTTAAGACATTAGGTACTCCCAGTCCTCCCTGGTTTCTTTGATTATACATTGTATGGCTAGGAATTCTGTGTCTCTTTCTGTTCCAAATAAAATTAAACACCATTATCCGATAAGACTGTATGGTACTTTTAGGAACCTCGATAGGGAGGACATCAAATAAGTATAATAACCTGGGTAAATTGTTCATCTTTACTGCTGCTATTTTACCTAACCATGAGAAATTAGAGGACTGCCAGGTCTGGAGTTCCCCTTTTATTTGGGTGAACAGTAGGGGATAATTATTTTTGTATGTTTGTTAGGTAGGGGTGAGGTGAACCACTAGGTATTTGATAGCTTGGTCACACCACTTAAAAGGGAAATTGAGTTTAAGAAGTTTCAGTTCTTGGGGGGTGGTTAGGTACCAATGTACTAATGTTGGGTGATAAAGTCTAGTAGTGATGGGAGAATAAATTCACCTGCCGCAAATTCGCCTGCATCAAAAAAAATGTGATGTGCGTCCGAATAGTCACTCGCGTCAAAATCGCAGTGCATCAACACGATTCAGATGCCCATTGACTTTAACACTGGCATCAAAATTGACACAAGTGACTTTTCAGACGCGTGTCCAAAATTAACGCGGGCGTCAATTTTTGACTTTGACAAATTTTTCACAAATTTATCTCCGTTGCGAGGAAAATTCGTCCATCACTACCTACTAGCACTGGCCTCCCAAATTCATCCTACAGATGTTCTTTTACACTGAGGTCAGGGTTCTGTTCAGACCGGTAAAATTATAGCGCTTCCATCCCTGCAAAGCAATTCCATATGGACCTTACATTGTGCACTAGGTTATTATCCTGCTGTTACAGTGAAGGGCCTGTGCTAAGCTGTTGTAACAATGTAGGAAGGAGTTGTCAAGAATGTCATTAAATCGAGAAGATGGAGAAGGTGGAGAAGGTTTCAATAATTAGTAGGGGTGTTCACACATAATCCGTCAGATTATTATCATACTGATTATTGAATACTGCCTTAAAATATAAAGAAATAATGCATTTCTATTTACTCCCAAAATAAAAAGCTACATCAGTTAATTTTTTAAGTGCTTGTGATTTGTGTAATTCGGGGGGGGGGGGAATTAAGTGGGTCACTGGAGTCGTACAGTTCAGGATAACCCTTTCCCACACCAAAATTTTTTAATATTGACAATCAAATACATAGGAATAAATGGTATAGTATGAATGCCACCTTCTGATAACATAATTTCACAGTAGAATAGGTGTTGCTTTGCAAATATTTACACAGATTCCCTGACGGGGAGATTATGGAAGCAGTAAATTTATCAGACCAGAAACTCTGTAATTGAATTTTTAAGTAAGTTGAAAGTATGATTGGACTTGAGTGCTTAAATGGATCAAGATGAACTTTCTCCAGAGTTTACATCTCTTGAACTAACACTATGGATTTGATTGTTACATAAGAAATTCTGCCTTTCAATTTGGAATTAATTTTCTCATTAAAAGACAGTTTTTAATTAAAGTCATGGTGACATTAGTGGTCCCCAATTAAACCTCAGGAACAATAGGATAGTCAAATGACTTAAATGACTTAATCTATTTTTAATGCCCCTTGAAGGCTGTTAAAAACCTTTATTTGTTTTTCAGTTCTGCCTGTCTTAGCAACAAAACAAAACTGTTTTTAGAGGAAATCCAACATTTTGGTCACAGAAAGTGACCTTCCTCAGGAACAAATAACCAGAACTGCAAGTGACCCACAAAAAATAGTACCAAAATGAGGAAGATAACTGTTACAAAAAAAAACATAGGGACTACCAACTCTTTGGTATAATGCACTATAAACTCTATGGACTAATGCAATACAAAATCTGTGGTGTAATGCAATACAAACACTATGGTATAATTAAATACAAACTCTGACATAATGCAATATATACTCTATGGTATAATGCCATATAAACTCTATGGTATAATGCAATATGAACTCTAGGGTATAATGAAATACAAACTCTATGACATAATGTAATATAAACTCTATGGTATAATGCAATATGAACTCTAGGGTATAATGAAATACAAACTCTATGACATAATGCAATATAAACTCTATGGTATAATGCCATATAAACTCTATGGTATAATGCAATATAAACGCTATGGTATAATGCCATATAAACTCTATGGTATAATGCAATATGAACTCTATGGTATAATGCAATACAAACTTTATGGTATAATGCAATACAAACTCTGTGGTATAATGCAATACAGACTCTATGGTATAATGAAATACAAACTCTATGGTATAATGCAATACAAACTCTTTGGTATAATGCAATATGAACTCTATGGTATACTGCACCAAAGACAGTGAAGTGCCCTAATTCTATGTGAGCATAGTAACGTAAGCAAGAAAATTTAAAAAAATAAATGCTTAAAATAAACAGAACTTAGGTACACTGTATGTGATGATAAGGTGGGCAAATTATGTTTTACATCTTTGCATAAAGCCTAGAGGTACTTCACCAAGATAGTGTTTTTCACCAGGATTCTACATACCCAACATAGCGGTTTACACTAACAAATTATCCACAACACTGCCAGCGCAATCAAGGGCAGCAGTTTGCCCCACTCATCTTACCACTTGGTAGCACCCAATATACAGTAGATAGAAAAGAGTAAGAGGTGTGCAGTCAAGTTGATTGAAAAAGTGATTGGTCAGGTTCAAAAAGGGTTGTCAGATACGGCAGCTGTTATAAACACTAAACATAATCTCTATTGCAGGCCACTTAAATATATTGTTGGGCGGTGCATACCAGTACAACTTTAACAGGCAGATTTATCAAAAATTTTGAATTAAAATTTCGAGTTTATTTTAGTGTAATTCGACTAGGGAATAGTTACAATTTGATTCGAATTTTAAGAAAAAATGTAATTAGATTTGCGAAATTTATCATGTATAAATTTATCATATACTGGACCTATAAGAATTCAAATTCGACTATTCACCACGTAAACCTAACAAATTGCTGTTTTAGGCCATGGGGGATGTCCTGGAATCAATTTGGAGTTGTTTGGTGGCATCTGAAAAATCTAGTTTTTTTCAAAGAAAAAAACTCAAATAGAATTCGATTAAAAATCGATTGTATTTGATTTTTTTTTTAATTTAGATTGGTCGTTTTTAACGATGAGATTATGGGAGTTTTTATAAACCACCATTAATGTGGAAATGGTCTTGTGGTAATATAGGTGTGGTTTAAAGTGGATGTGGTTTAAAAACAGGGAGTGGCCCACACTGGCTTCCATTATTGGTCCTCTACCAAGTAGGCCAAAAAATTCCAGCCCTTGGTACCACAGAAGTTGGACAGCACTACCATAACATATTTCTGTGATTTACATGACACACCTTGCAGCTCCAAAACATATACTGTACTCAGAGCATAACCTTTCAGCACTCAAAATGGTTGATAAAACCAAAAAGTGGACAAAGACCTCCTCCCATGTCGAGTCTCTCTCTGGTACAGTAACTCAAGCAATGTCTGAGGACCAAAAATATAAGCAAGGGACAAAGTACGAATGGTTATTAAGCACATGGTACACATGGATGAGACATTTTCTGATCTTTTAATAATCTTCATGGCATATGTGATTTTAGAGAAATAGACTTTAAACATGGTTTCAATAAGCTCTAATACCACTAAAATCCGACATTTAGTAAATGGGCCTCCCAGAGTCTGAATGGCTAAAAAAAAGGTTCAAGAGGATCAGAGCAGCTCCCATTGACTTCTTTGGGACTTTGACTGCTTTACCTTGTCAAAGATTTGTATTTGAGTTTTTTGTGGTTTTAACACTTTAGAAATCTCAAGTTTTTATAGTTTTAAAGAAATAAAAGAAACAATTTGTTTAGAGAAAAAAAAAAAAATTTGAATGTTAGTATTGTATAAATTGAATGTATGAGGGACTAGATCAGAACCAGTTAAACAATGTTATAATCTTACCTAGCCATTAGCAGAGGGGCTTTTAATACACTTCTGTACCATTTTACCCTGAATACAAGTGCAAATATAAACTGTATAAGGAAAAATTGCAGCTGTTTATTTTGAAGAGATTTAATTGAACAGAAGTGTTGACCACTCAAAGCAGTAAAATATGTAAAAATATGACCATTTGGATTCCAATTATGCTTTTATTGTTTATGTTAAAAATGAAGGATTAATAAAAATATTTCAAAATGAGTATTTCGTATATTGTTGCTTTATGTCAATGGATGGTTCCCGCTTGTGACCTTGATAACTGGATCCTTTTTAATACTTTGCCCTCCCACCAGCTAATAAAAATTAAATCAGGTGCACAATTTCTCCATCGACCTCTGCTGATAGGATTTAACTCTGCATGCTGCTACTAAGGATTCAATTACCGTAAATACTCTACGTGATTTCATTAGTTTAATTTTGTCTTGTGGAATCCAAATACTCAACAGAATGTCCGCTTTTTTACTGGAACATAACGTGCTTTGCAACAAAATTTTTTTTGATGACAGCAAATAAGGATAGAATTAGAAGATATGTGATTTAATCATATTTGTAATGTTTTGTATAAGAGGCCCAAACGTGGGCTCGGTTCTTAATGCAGGCATGGAATCAGTTATCTGGAAAATCAATATCCCAAAAGCTCTGCATTACAGAAAGTCTATCTCCCATAGATTCCATTTTATTCCAATAAACCGTTTTTTTTTTTTTAAATTATTTGCCTTTTCTCTGTAATAATAAAACAAATCATTGTACTTGATCCAAACTAAGATATAATTAATCTTTATTGTTAGTAAAACCAGCCATATCTGTAAAACCATATCTGTATTTCCACTAGTGAAACACACAAAGCATCTGCTCACATTTGTGCTGCTGTATCAGGTGCAAAGGTGCATTTATTGGGACTCCAGTGATGTCCTGGGTTCCCCATTTAAGGAGGAAATTTACTAAAGGGAGAAGTGGTTAATGCTGGCGAAAATTCGCCAGCGTGACGACATTTCGGCACTTCGCCGATTTACTAACGGTAGCTGGTGTAAATTTGCTGGCATCATTTCGCCAAGGAGATAGACTCTGGCGCAACTTCGCACTCTAACGCCAGGCCAATTTTTGGTCTGGCGAAAGAGCGTTACTATGCAAATTCACTAAGCTTTTGATTTTACTGACTGTTATCTCTTACGCTAGACTTGCCTTCGCCAAAAAAGGTCATTGTACTTTAACTGCACGCCGTATGCTAATTAGCCAACGCTAGCGTAACTTCGAACTGCTGAGACAAATTTTGCTGGTGTAATTTCGCCATTGTTCGGTACCCTGTGCGCAACTTCGGATCTTCGTGAATTAGCATTGTCCAGGCGAATTTATGCCTGGCGAAGTATTGCGATGTGCACAAAGACAGCGATGGCGAATTTTCATTTGCCCCTAAGAGATTTTCCCTTACATAAAAACAATTCTCTCCTGTATTGCTAGGCATTTAGTTCACTCACTAAAATACTTGTAAATGGTTAAGTCAAGACAAGATCAGTGGCGGAACTACTGGGGGAGCAGGGGGTGCGAGCGGGCCAGGGCCTGCACCCCCTCAGGGCCCCCCTGGCAGCCTGCTCGCCATTGAAAATGTGGGCCGTACTGTGGGGGGCGGGGCCCGGCTGCCCGTCACGAACCAGGGCCCGCCCCCCTCTAGGATCGCTACTGGACAAGATTGGTTACAGAAAGTGTGTCATGCTAAAATTAATGCAAATGTTACACTTATTGACCCCATTCATTTAAAGGGGAACTGCAATCAATTAAAAATGCTGTATCATTTCATAAATAATTAAGTGTATCTTCACTATAACTCTCAGCATATGTTTCTCTTCATTCTGTCTTCATGCAGGAGTTGAGTGTCAAATTTTCCTTGACAGTTAAATCCACTTTATCTTATAGTGGGCTCTCTTATTCTTTGTGTGTTTGGCATAATTCTGCATGTAGAGAGACAGGATTTCTAGTGATTTTAATAGAGTGAGCTCTAATACATCTTATAGGCAAAAGGAGTCCCCCTAAAAGATATATTGGATTTAACTGAGAAAGAAGAAAGGAGATGCTAAGGGGGGGCAAAGTGAAGAGTAACTTGAATATTTCAGAAGCAGTTCAGAATTTGTAATTGATTATATTTAGAAATATTGCTCTGAACATTCCAAGGTTGCAAAACCAGGTTACGCCAATGCACACAGCTTTTTAACGCAGAGTACTGAAAGTGACACAGCTTACACCCAATTTGCTTCTACAAACATATACAATTGCATTGATGGCTATTCATCAGGTGCAAATGAAGTGAGAGCAATTTCCCACAATGACAAAATTACACTTTGAATTATGTGGGAAAATGCATGATGGGTACAAAAATGGAAATTTATGCCAAAACGCTGCACTTGCAGTCATAAATGACCTTTTGTAAATTTTGACAATACAACCAAGAACTATCTGAAGATGTGAAGAAGCATGTGCTAATGTCGGTAGAAGTATAAAGGAGCCGAGCAGACATATAAAGTATCAGGGAATTAGGGTTGCCACCTCTGGAGGCATCATGGTTCAGGCAGGGGGGCAGGTCTGTGCCATTGAGGTTAGGGTATTCCAGTGTACCAGGTGAATAAATCATATAAATTCAGCACATTTTGCTTGGTGAGTGCCATCTGATTTCTCTTTGTTATTGCTACAGGTGGCAACCCTAAAGGGAACAAGCAAAATTTAAGGGCAACTCAAAAAAAGAATTAGAGCCAAAAGACAAAAATGAAAGTAGTCAGGGCACAAGAGAAAAGGAGGGGATGAATACAAAGGAAAAAGTGTATAAAATGTTTGGGGAAAGATGAATTATTCAGTAATTAAAGCAAGAAAACTATAGTTATGAAATTGACTGCATTTTGTAGATGAAGTTGCTTGGAAAAAAATGTTTCTGTTCGGCCAGCCTTCCAGCATTAAAATATGACAAAAGGTGTTCCTTTTCTAGGGCAAAGTTTTCAGGGTCCCTTAGGGTGTTGTGCATATAGGTTCTCATTGTTTCACCAGTTCAAGTTCACACAGCTAATGGCAGTGCAAGTGTGCACCCACCATGTCTTGCCTGTCTGGGAGTTGCACCTACTTGTGTAGGTTTGTGCCTGCAGTAACTTGTGCAAAATGTACCAACTGAATACACATATGGCAGAATTCTTAATAAAAATGGGTAACAAAAATTCTAAACTGCACAGAGCTTTATGGTGTACTAATAAGATTACCTGCACTAGGAGTAAATGAAATGTGTCCTTTAACCCCAAATGACTGCTCGGTTTGCTTATCTTTCCTGACATTTCTAACACCAGCAGATTTAATTTTGATTGCTCCTATGTCAGCAGTAAAGTATGCTTATAATTCATTCTCATTTGCACATCATTATCCAAAACAACAATTATAATTAACAGCACAAACCTACCATGCATTTTCTGTTGCTATTATTAGATGAGTTTCTTTAATTAACACATTATTAATGTGATGTAAATTTGAAGTCAACTTAAACAAAATACACGGCAAATTCACATTTAATCTAACGTTGATTGAATAATAACAACATGTTTATCACTGTGGGTGTGAGTAGAACGAGGCACAACCAAAATATTAATTTCAGTAATTAGAAATATGCGCCTAGATACCAAGCCAATGTCCTTTATTAGTATATATTATCAACTTCTATAATGTTGTCTTTCTACAGGAGAAGAAGTAATGGTTAAATATTGTGTAGTTTATTACTATTATATTGATTGGGGAATATTAATCTGAAAAAATGTAAATGTGCATTTGGCATGCACTTTATTCATGAGGAGTGGGAGAGGGTGGACACATTGGCATACCCCCCGTCCCCTACCCATACCTAATTCGGGGGTCTCGGACCTTTTTTTTACTTGTGAGCAATGTTCAGATTTAAAAAGGGTTGGGGACCAACGTAATCATGAAAATTGTTCCTGGGTGGTGCAAAATAAGTGCTGTAATTGCCTATTTGATAGCCTCTATGTGGACTGGCAGCCTACAGGAGACTCTGTTTGGCTGTAAGTATAGTTTTTATGCAACCAAAACTTGCCTCCCAGACTGAAATTCAAAATAAGCACCTGCTTTGATGCCCCTGGGAGCAACATCCAAGGGTTTGGTGAGTAGTGATGGGCGAATTTGGGGCGTTTCTCCGAAAAACTTGCGAATTTCCTGCGAAACAGTGAAAAATTCGCAAAACGACGCCAGCGTCTTGTTTTTGACATTTTTTTTATTGCAAATTTTTGCTGCAGTTTTGCAAATTAATTCGCCAGCGGAATTCGCTGTGAATTCGTGCCTGGCGAATAAATTCGCCCATCGCTATTGGTGAGCAACATGTTGCTCATGATCCACTGGTAAGGGACCACTGCCCTAACTTGTGAATAATTTGGACAGGAAACCCTGTACTTACAGACCTTGGATAGAAGTGATCTATGCATGAGAAATAAGAGGTGCACTGTTGCGACCACTAAGTGCTTTTTCTGCCCAGTGTTTACAGAAATAATACCTTATATCTGCTCTTCCTTTTTCCTCTGAGCTTTTAGGGCTGACCTGATTCCATTGCATTTTACTACAGTCATCGCAACCAGAAATATTTCTTGATCCCAAGAATCAATAGCTTATTTTTCCCTTTTTTAAAGTCTAGGGATAGGTGTATTGTGTTTTTGCAGAAAAGTTTTTTTTTTTTGCAAATTTGCACTAGAATTTCACTAAAACCTTTTTTCTATTAGAAAAAAAAAGTGAGAACAAACCTGGCACAAGAAAAAAACTTGAATTGATCCCAATACATTTGGCGTGATAAAAAAAACAATGCAAGAATACAGTCTTTGATTCAAATGCATTTAGCATTGGAAAAAACGTCCATTGACACCAATGCATTTCACACCAGAAATAAAAAGCTATTGACTCCAAGGCATTTGGTTTAAGAAAAAAAATGAGAGAACCAGTGCCCATTGTCTTCAAGGCTCATTGACCCCATGCATTTGGCACAAGAAAAAACATGAGAAAATATGTCCATTGATTCCAATGTATTTGGTGTGAGGAAAAAACGCCCATTAATGTCACTCAAGAAAAATTGCTTATTGGCATTTGGCACAAGAAAAAAAAATGCAGTAGCCAAGGCATTTGGCTACATTTTCAGAGGTTTTGCTAATTTTATAGGGCAGTTTTACAAATCACTATCTATGAATCATCTGGTTGCTCTTCTCTAAATCTTTAAGCTTGCCCAAACCTGCCCTCTATACTTTAGGATCATTCTAATGTTTTATATATAAGCAGAATTACATTTCCATCTTGTGAAGCAATCCCGTTCTATATGCATGTTAAGATTGTATTACTCTTTCCAGCAGTTGGCTATCGCTGAGTTCTATCACTGACTTTGCTGCCTACTGTTATTTCTAAATTGTTATCTTTAGTCATCTCTGATTTGTGTAAATGCATTACTTTGAAGGATTTATACTGCAGGTATGTAGGATTAACCTCATCTCAGCAAGGTCTTTTTGTTATATATTAAAGTAAGGTGCAGAGGAAGAAAATATTGTAATTACTGAAATGTTTCATATCTGTTTATCTGGGCTTTAATGTCACTTGCGTTGCTTTATTATTGGCAGATTTTCTGTTGTCGCACAAGTAACACTGGGAATATCAGTAAAATCATATCTGACCTGGAAAAATTGCATTTTACACGTTTATGCGGTGGAAGCAGCTTTACCTCATTGAGATAATGCATTGTCTTATTACATTCCCTCTGCAGCTGCCACTCTGCCAGATATTCAAATTTATAAATGAACTGTGACAAGTCATTTAGCTGGTAATTCAGTGACAAAATGTAATAATATACTCCCTGTACCCTGTAGTATTACTTTCAATGGAAACAAGAGTTAAAAAATTGGGCCTGCACAGTAAGATATCTTAGCAATATCTTAGAGCTGGCTACAAATGCACTGAAAATGTTCACAAGATGACTTAGTGAGCAAATAGAAAATAGAAAGAAAGTTCAAGTTCAGGGGTTTTTTAAAAAAATGTTTTGCACTTAAATAAATATTACTTCTGTAACATGATCATTTAAAATTGATTTATGTTGTTTCTGGTATTGGTTATCAGAAAATGGTTGTCTGCTCACTGGAGTACGGTATCTCCTTTACTGAAGTGGACTGTATAACATAGTACTGGTATGGGACCCATTATCCGGAAACCCGTTATCCAGAAAGCTCTGAATTACAGAAAGGCCTTTTCCCATAGATTTCATTTTATCCAAATACACATTTTTAAAAAGAATTTCCTTTTTCTGTGTCATAATAAAACAGTACTTGATCCAAACTAAGATATAATTAATCCTTATTGGAAGCAAAACCAACATATTTGGTTCACTTAATGTTTACTTGAATTCCTAATAGGTATGAAGATCCAAATTATGGAAAGACCCTTTATCTGGAAAATCCCAGGTCCCGAGCATTCTGGATAACAGGTCCCTTACCTGTATAAAGAATTTTGCAAATAGAAAAATGATACAAACAAAGGGTCGCTCTTGTCAGGTGCAGTGAGATGCCAGTTACCAGGGATGACTCTCTGCATTAGAAGAGCTGACTTTCTGTTAAAAAATGGAAAATTGCATTTAAAAAATACATAAGGAGGCCGATTTTCCATTTTTTAACAGAAAGTCAGCTCTTCTAATGCAGAGAGCGCAATAGCGCTTCAATGCTCAGTAAAGTAACTAAGCAGGGTCAGGCCCAGGTGCAGGCCATGTAGCTGTGCCCCCCAGGCCCCTCCGGACGCAGTTTTCCATGCGCCTTCCATTGGCTCCAAGGCATTGCGGACCCAGATGCAATCGTACCCACTGCACCCCCAGTAGTTACACCCCTGCCAATGCTAAGGGGGTGATTTCTCAATGTTTGAATTAAAAGTGTTGACATTATGGATGGGCGAATTTGACCAGTTTTGTTTCGAAAAAAATTTGCCACGGGCAAAATGTTGCTGACACCCATTAAAGTCTATGGGTGTCAAAAAAAAATTTGTCGCGCGTCTTTTTATTTTGACGCACAACGCCATACAAGTCTATGGGCGTCATTTTTTCGGTGAAACAAGTCGAAAAAATTCGCCCATCCCTAGTTGACATTAATGAAATTATTTTGTTCTAAAACTCCTGAATTATGCTTTTCAAAACTTGTATGTAGAGAATGTATTCATTCCAAAACATTTGTAAAACCCAAATGTAGAAGTCAATGGGAGTCATTTATGGCAAATTTAAAACGTTTCAATGTGAGTTTTTGAAGTTTGACCAATTTAAAACAACCAAATACAAATTCAACAGATCAGTATTGAAAACAGCCCTGGTAATGCAGGTGACTTTCCAGGCAAGCAATAACTATGCCAGCTACATGCAATAACTGCTTCTTCAGGAGCATAGATAACTCTGATGATGACAAAGTAGGTGTGTATATATTGTATACATCAAAGCTATGTGTAACACTATTTAGGAAATGGGGTGCCTTATGCTCTGAAATACACCAGATCGATTACCTTAAACGGGTGGTTCACATTTCAAGTAACTTTAAAAGGCATCAATCATAACTAAAATAATTTACTAAATACACTATGTAAAAGTTCAAGAAATCCGTTTTTTAAAACAGTTAGAATTGTTTGTATAATGTAAATGATCCGCTCACTATACCTTCTGCAAGATCTCCCCTATCTCCACTGCAGTTCTAGCTGAGGCAGGCATCTTGGATTTCACTGGCTCCTCCTACCTATATCTTCCCAGCCAACTGTAGCTCTGAAATCTCGCACATGCTCAGTTGAAATTCATTGGTTAATTAACAACCCTTCTAAGCTATTTTCAAATCAGCCAAACCTCTTTATTAGCTGCTGTTCAGTAGTGCTGCCACCTTCTGGAAGTTAGTGTGTGCCCTTCATTTGCATAATAATATCACCAGCAGGGGACAAGATAGGGAAATCTTGTGATACTTCTAGTGGAGGAGTTTACTAAAACAAGGCATTCTGGGTAAAATACTGAAGGCAGTGCCACAATCTGAGCATGCTCCTGAAATTTGCATGTTATAGTCTCTGTTATAGTCTCAGTATGGCCTCCCTCAGTGAAAGAACCTATTTGACAAAGTAAGGGATTTTTTTAAAACCTGCAGTTTTTTCAAAAAACTATATATGTAGTTTGATTAAACATGTTTAGGTTGCACTGGTCAAATTTTTAATATGTGTTTGATTTTGGCGGTGATAGGTGCCCTTTAAGAAAGCCATAGAATGGCTAATTCTAAGCAACTTTTCAATTGTTCTTCAATTTTTATTTTATATAGTTTTTAATTATTTGCCTTCTTCTTTGGACTCTTTCCAGCTTTCAAATGGGGGTCACTGACCCCATCTAAAAACAAATGCTCTGTAAGGCTACAAATGAATTGTTATTGCTTCATTTTATTACTCATATTTCTGTTCAGGCCTCTTCTATTCATATTTCTGTCTCTTATTTAAATGAATGCATGGTTGTTAGGGTAGTTTGGAACCTAGCAAACGGATTGCTGAAATTTCAAACTGGAGAGCTGCTGGATAAAAGCGAAATAACTCAAAAAACAGAAAAAATAAAAAAGTACAACCAATTGCAAATTGTTTCAGAATATCACTCTCTACATCACACTAAAAGTTAATTTGAAGGTGAACAACACTTTAATGCTGGCTAGGCAAACACAGGTAGAATACTGGTTACATGGACTTTTTCCTCCCAAGTGGGTCCTTATTGTTCTGGTGGAAGAAGGGTTAGCAACACCTAATTTCCACACAGAACTTGATCACCCAACTTGGGAGCCATTGGTTTTTAAATAAATAGAAACTCTTTATTGACTGAAAAGGTTCACAATCTCTGGTGCTGATATGATGGTTACTTAGTGGAGTTATGGTATAGAGATCCACATTACAGAAAGACCCCTTATCTGGAAAACCCCAGGTCCTGAGCATTTGGGATAACAGGTTCCATACCTGTACAAACATCAATCACTTTACATTTATCAAACACTTGTATCCCTTGGATGTTACTTGAACTTTTCAGTTGTAGTGTTCACTACACCCCAGAGGTAATACTCTTGTCACCGCAGAGTACTAATCCTTACTGGAGCCTCTGGTTGCTCTACTAACTACCCTGATCCTGCATCTCACTCTTAAATTACATTTTTACTACTCCTCCTTCAGTAGGAAGCTCCCCACCTACTTGTAGTGATGTCTGACATATGATTGAATGCTAAGGTGTATCAAATAATAACCTGGAGAAGCTGTTGTTAAAATATAGCAATATGCCAAGGCTACCACTTGCAGAATTTTAAATATGTTATTTGTCCCAAACATAAAAAATCAATAAACATACTGTTTGCACTGCACTGCATTTGGTCCAAGTATAAATATAATAAAGATATTAGGTAGATACTCATACACAGGATATATACACCTTAATCATCTTAGTTGGCAGGAAGTTATTAAAGCAATAACAGATAAAATCAAGTTCAAGCAGTCATGCAAGATTACATGGCCACTTTGACCCTAAAAATAAAGACCAACTCTTTAAGCTCATTCATATATAAATTTAGGCAAATTCAGGGAAACAATAATCTATTTCCTTCTTGTTTCATTTAAATCAACAGGGTATATCTATATTTATGTTTACTGTTTATGTTAATTCTTTTTATTTTATTTTATTTGTTCATTCTATTTTATCATTTTCATTTCTATGTCCCTTTTTATTGAAGGCCAGTTGTCTTTTTCTCAACGCTTATGATATATGTTTTTGTGACTGTGTTTCAATATGTTGTTTTATTACTGTAAAATCTTAATAAAATATTTGAAACCATACACTGGATAACCATTAAATCAAATGCAAATATCTGAAAAAATTTATAACAACAAAAACGTTTAAAAATGTTACAGTTTTGTAATCGGGAAAATGATGAAGCTCTTTATTCTGCACTCGGGAATGTTTGCTGAGTTTGGGAATTACAGTATAATAGCTTATGTTATGAGCCAAACTGATTCAAAAGTTGACCTTGATTAATGATGCAAAAAGTAGTCTATTGCCACAACCCGTCACAGCAAAAAGTTTAATTAGCCTTTTGTTAGTTATAAAGAATGTCAATCAACTCCATTAAACGTGCCAGTAAAAGAATAAAGTCGCTTACTTGAACAAAACCCATTTAAAAGGCCAATAAATGTTTGGAGAGGAGAACCCTTGGCGTGTTCCCTCTTTTTATTTTTCTGTACTTTTATTTTGTTTTTAAACTGTCTAGAGTTTAGATAAATAGATAAATGCCGTACATATATATTTTGGTTTTTATGCATGAAGGATAATATGTGTTCAGTAACTCTAATGTCACACAGAACACACAAACAATATTTTATTATGCACATACTGAAATTTACATTAAGCAGTCTATTTGCTAAGATTTTTTTTTTTGTAGCATCCAGCAACAATAAAAGATTCTGTCAAATCAACAAAGCAGCTTCTAAAGGGTGGCCCTTCGGTACCTATGTATAAAAAAAGTTTTAAAGAAATTCACCCCCAACCATCCCTGGACATTTGTGGCTAAATTTAACAATAGAACAATGGACAGTAATCATTTATTTTGGGATGGGACCATGAGCAGTATGCAAATTGTACTGCAGATGCACATATTCCCGAGGGTGGAGGCGGTGTCTGGGTGAAAAATTAGTTTAGAGCAACCCCCTAAAATCAGTGTTTTTCAGTATTTTTTGGTCTGAGGTTTCCCTTATGGTCCCCTTCTGCTAATACATGAACACTTTTCAATATCAGCAATTCCGCCATGGTTCCAATATTATTTACCCCAAATCATATAAACTTTCAAGTTTTGAAGTATCTTGGAGACCTCTTAGGCATATTCACAATTTTACCCTAACACACCTTCTGGCTGATCTCCACTCAGTGCTCCAGGCACCACTGGGGGTTGCCTAACAGTTTTGGAACCATTGTTTAAAAAACTGTTTGCATTAATATTGATTGCAAAATACAGCCCCATAATTGTCTACAAAACACAAACTGCGTGGACAGCATGCCAGATTCCCCAAAGTAATTAATGCAATAACTGCATATAACAATCATAATGTTTAGTGATGGGCAAATCTGTGGCGTTTCGCTATGCTGAAAAATTAGCAGATTTACTGTGAAACTGGAAAATTTGCTAAATGCACTGTCAATAGGCGTCAAGATAATTTTGATGCATGTCAATTTTGATACGAGTGATAATTTTTATAGGCGCTTCTATTTGGTCCAAATGCATTAAAGTCAATGGGCGTCCGAATAATTTTGACGCAATAATTTTCATGCTTGCGCCAATGTTGACGCATCGGAATTTTCACCAGCGAATTTTCGCTGCAGTTCCACTAATTAATTTGCTTGTGAAATGCGGAAATTTGCTGCGAATTAGTTCTGGTGAATTTATTCACCCATCACTAACAGTGTTTCCTTACTTACCTGTCATCCTCAAATGACCACACAATAACACAATTTTTACATAATAGATGACACTCTATCATTATACTATTCTATTCTTAATACAAGATGCATTTGTTTTTTCTGTTAGTACAGAACACACAGGTAGGCCCATGGACCCCCTTTTTTTATTCTGCAGTACTGCAAAAATATTGCAATTCATATATATACCAATGATAAACTTGCAAACGATGTAATATTCTACATTAGACACTTATTGAACTATACATAAAGGTTTTTTTAAGGCCTGCTTGGAGAAAATATCACTTTTTTACTAAGAAATTGTATTACATGCACTGTGCCTAGGCACAAACTATAAAATGTGCAATCTTTTATCCACTGGCTGATACAAATGGTACTTAGTTCCATGCATAAATACTCCCAAGGCTATGCACAAACTGACAAATCACAGAGATTTATTTACACACTGCAGTCTTTCAAGGACTGGTGTTCATGGAAACGTACATAGTAGCACTATGTAAAAAGAGCTTGCTATACTAGACTAGTGTTTGCTGAGCATGGGACTGTGTGATATATATAATACACAGGGCAAAGATTTCAGTATAAGATGAGATGTCAACGAATCTTTCAGTTATTCACATGGTAATATACAGTACCCTACATGCTGATACTTGAATGCAATTTTTTAAAATAAACTCTCCTTTTACAAGGCTATATGTTATACAGTAAATGCATAGCATGCAGAAATGAATCTGAGTTTGTTAAAAGTGTCCTGACCATTAACATCTTTTCAAATCTACAAGCCAAAAGGTGTAATACAATGAAGGTGCTATGGGGCAACACTCTCCTACACTCCTCAGAGCTGGGACACCAATGACGGTATAGGTTTTGTACATATTTTTTCGCAAAAACACATGAACATGCAAGGGTGCGGGAGACTGAATCAGTCCAACTAGAAAATGATTCTGATGCGTGGAGCATTAGCTCTACTGGCAACATGTAAATAAATCAACTGTGCCAAGCACAAATCTGCCTTGCAGCTGCAATGACACTGGATTTATGGGAGAAAAACTCTCCATTCTGTGTACAAAAACATGGTGACTTGTGTCCAAAACTGCAGTTTGTACACTGTACTGACAATGGTTTATGAGTTGTGCAAACTAAAAAATGAAAGTTATGTTGGAATGGCTAAAGGAGACACTGGGACACACCAGAAGGTAGTAAACCACCACACTTCTCCCTCAACAATGTGAGAGGGGAAAAACCCTTCCCTGCCTGAGCAATTTGAGAAAAATTTCTTGCCACAGCAATATGTGAAGCAAGACTTCCTCTCCTGCCTGAGTAGTGTGCATTGTACTGAGGAACCCTTGGTAAATTACCTGCGGTGCCCCAAATAACTTAAGCTTTTAGTTACTTGAAGTCAACATTTGTTAAGGAATTTGTATCTGTGTGGCCTCTTATTTTTCTTGCTGCTGGTGCAGTGCTTTGAAGGCCATCCCTGACTAACAAGATCTAAAGAGACCTTCCAGAATCAGCATTACCTAGAAAATTGTTTTAATCTCCATCCATCATTTCCTTGCCATAGGACTCATTAAGACAAGCGGTGACTTATTCTGCGTTTATTGTATTTTGTCATGTTTTTGTTATCAGACTTTCGCAGGAAGTTTATATTGTTGCTCCAGCCAAGTTGTGAACCATTTGCTCTGCTGAGTCTGATTTGCATTTTTCCTTCCTTGCATTTTCTAATATAACTGGTGCAGAACATAACACACTTTCCAGGCATTGCTCTACGTATCAAAAATGTAGGAAATATCCATTCATAGGAAGTGAGATATGCACTTAGTTAAATGCAGGATAAATCGGCCCTGTATAATTACAGACAAAACTTTATAACAGGTTCCTAAGACATTTTATTTAAAGAAAATCAATGTGGTCATCTAACAAATATATATTTAGCACACAAATAGTAGTAGTTGTATAGAAAGTAGCATAGAACCAATGACTGAGTTGAGGTGGTCTCAGTAATATTAAACTTTATAACATATCACACTCCGACAGACTTGGCAAGATCCTACTTCACCTCTCACCACCTTTAGTGGACTTGGATCACCTTCCGTGGAACTTCCAGGGAAATCCTCTAATCTGATTTACTTCCCACTATGATCTCTACAATAATAGTACCTCCAATCTTTACTAGAGTGTACTATCATCTACCGCTATCTACCTGAATTAAAGCATTCCTCTAAAGAAATAACCATGCATGGCAATGGGGAGGGTGTGGAATCCCTCTGGGTTGAGATTTCAACTGGGCAAAAAGCTACAAAGAAAATTATCATTGGTGTATGCTACAAACCACTTTGAATTGGTGATGGGATTGAGGCCCAACTACTATAACAAATGGAGGCTGCTTCACAACTATGTCAAGTTGTTAATATGGGTGACTTCAATTATCCAGACATTGACTGGGGTAATGGGTTTGCCAAGTCAGAAAAATGGGTTTGTATGTATGTTTGATGACAAATTTTTATTTCAGCTAGTTCAAGAACCTACTAGGAATGACTCTCTTTTGGACCTGGTAATAACTAATAATACTGAACTCATCTCTAGCATTTGCATGGCTGAGCATTTTAAGGAATAGTGATCATAACATGGACTATTTTGAGATGTTGCAGAAGCAACTCTATATGGGAGAAACTAAAACAACTTTAGACATGCAAACTTTGCCAGTATAAGGGCATTTCTGCAACATATTAATTGGGAAAGGCTTTTAACATGGTTAAACACGGATGAAAAATTATATGCATTTAAAATGCTGCTTAATAAATATACATGTCAGTATATTCCCCTTGTAAGCAACTTTGTTGCACAGCAAACCTTTGTGATTTAACAGAATTGTTGGTGTCAAGGTTGGTAAGAAAGACCTGCTTTTAAGGTTTTCAAGTTAGCCAGGACAACTGAAACATTTGTCAGGTAAGAGGAGGCCAATAAATCATGCAACAAATCTAAAATCAAAAAGGCCATTGCAGCGAGGAGTAAAATAAACCCAAACATATGTAAATAGTAAAAAAATTAAGCAGAATGGGGTGGGACCATTGTTCATCAGTTGATTGATGAGAACAGAGATAAAGCAGAAATTCTGAACTGTTATTATGTCTACATAAATAAGGAACCAAGTAATGAAGGTTTAAGCTATCAGGCCAGGCCCATTCAGGTCAAGATTTCTACCCACCTGAAGGCAGCCCTGCAGGTGAAGCTTGGCTTGGCTCAGAGTAGAGCTTGGTTGTTCATCATTTAAATCTTGTCCAAGCATAGAATTTCCCTTAAATTATTATGGGAAGTAATATGATATATATATCATAATATATCATAATATGATATATAACGTGATATATTGACTGTTTAATGGAGGCAGCCTTTAAAACCTTACTCCTACCCATTTGCTCCTGTAGCAGTGCATCCTGACCCTCAGACACAATTAAAAATTGTGCCATGGAAATAGTGCAATACGGCCTCAAACCAATTTAAAACTGGTGTTGGTGCCTAGCACTGTAACCACTATTAACATGAAAGTGAAAATTATCTCAGTTATTATTTTTGAAGAGAAAATGATCTGGTGCTTTAGCTCTTCTCTCTTTCTCTTCTTGGAAGAATAGACTGGAAAATTATTTGATACCGCTAAACCATTCAGCAAAATATCTGAAATATCTGTAGGGCTGCATATTTAGACTCAAGATTTTATGAACCACATTAGTTAGATATACTGTAATGTAGCTGCAATCATAGGTGCTGGTTGGTCAAACAAAACCGCACATCCATTATTTTCGATGTTCCATACTGTTGAAACCTTTGACAAAACTTGAGGAAATCATCTCTGATATCTCCTTCAGATATCAGCGGAAGTCATACTAAACCCTTAACTGAGCAACCAAAGGATAAGCTATGCGATTTTATACATTATTTACTTCCTTTGATATCTCAAGGAGATTGCAGTTGTACATATGGGAGAGGAACTGTTACATTCTTGAAGGAGGACAATGGTATGATGCATCATCATTGATGCTTTAAAGCATACAATAAGTAATTTAATGACAACTTGCTCAAACATTTAAAAAATTATGTTAAATGATGAATTTTTGAAGGATTTAAAAAAAAGACTAAGACTGGCTCAGTTTGAAATCAAAGACAAATAAGAGATATTTAAAAGGATTTTCTGTACCGTGTGCACCATGCTTTTCTTAAAGAGCCAAATCAGCAGTTTTCTCAGGACTAAGCAGAACTTTAGTGTGCTCTTATATAAGGGCTGAAAAGATGGCCGGTAAGTTAGAATGTTATGTTTAAAGGGCATGTAAAGTCTAAAATAGAATAAGGCTAGAAATGCTGTATTTTGTATATTAAATATAAACATGAACTTACTGCACCACAAGACTAATCAAACAAATAATTTATGCTTTCAAAGTTGGCTACAGGTGGTCACTTTTGTAACTTTGTTAAACATCTTTGCAAGACTAAGACTGTGCACATGCTCAGTGTGGTCTGGGCTGCTTAGGGATTGCCGTAAACAAAACTGCTTGAGCTCTGCATGGCTGGGAAGTAAGGCGGGGGCTCCCCCTGCTGTTCATAAGTATGATTGTTTCCCTGCAGAACATTTAGGGACCGTCTGACAATTCCTATCCACAGCAGTAAATGAAGGAAGGTTTCTTATAAAAACAGTACATATTTTTTAATTAAAGTATATTGGAGATAGGTTTCTTTTTCATTAAAGAAAGTAAAAATGGGATTTTATTTTTTCGCCTTTACATGCCCTTTTATGGTCTTTTTTAATTGTATTGAATGAAATTTTCCCAGAGCTCCATATCACCATACTACGATTAACTGTTGACTCTTTACAGAACTGCCCCCTGTAGATATACATTAGAAAATCAATATATCATAGGTGTGTAATGGTACAGTATTTTCAAAAAAATAAGAATATTCAAAGTCACCTTGGAGTTGCATATATAACCGTAGAAGTATATGAATGATCGCAATATGCTGATTATTAAGTTTCTCTGTAAAATAAGAGCACGGTTTTAGATTTTATGGATTGTATTTTTAAATATAGGTCACATACTGTACATTTCTTTTTACTCCTAGCTGTTCTTGACCTTCATTTTTTTTTAATTATGTGAAAGTTTTTCTGGACATACTCATCTATCAATAGCGCCACTTCAGTTTTAACTGCATATGCTCTTCATGCCTGACCTTTATACTATTTTCAGGTCTTTTATTTGAATTATAATTCACCAGCAATATTCTATCAGCGCTTAAAGGAGTACTAACCTACATGAGTGTGTAATTTCCTGTATATAGACCTGTTGATGCCCCAGTTTATAAACAGTAGTTTCCCACTAGTCTAGCACAACCATTCTGCCAAGACCCCTACCTTTAATGAGCCTTCAATACAAACACAAATTATGACAACAGTGTACACATAGATTATGGAGGGAATGGATGGTCTGAATGCTGTATCCTCTGAAACATTCATCTGAATATTGACAGAGTCTAATCTGCATGTTTAAATTATAGTAAAGTAAAATATTGTATGAATTGTTAACAAAAATCTATTGAAGACAGATTTAAAGGAGACATGTCACTTGTGAGTCACTTTAATTTAACCCCTTTTCTCCCAGTCACTCATTGTCATTAACTCTTTCTCAAATTCTTACTTACATGTTTGTAAAGAGGTGAAAAATAATTTTAGGGGAATTCCCCTGCAGGAGCCTATATACAGAAGTGCAGGAGTGGTGAACTTCCTCTTTGGCCTAAGAACATCAAGCAGGCAGGATTGAAGACATAAGAGGCCCGAACAGGCGGAAGGCTGTCTCCTTCAGGACTAGTAAGTGGCTAATAGTGGGGTGTGAGCTTACTCTAGGACTGAGAGATAGAAAGGCTAGTTAGCATGGACAGCCTGTTTCCCCAAAGAGGAATGAGTAGATTGGGGTAGAGTCCCTGAGGTGATTGTGCATCATCTAGAAACTTGAGAGCATTCAGGTGTAGGTTAGAGGGAACCTACATTGCTGTAGTGAGACAACCAGGGGAAGCTTGTGTACTCCTTTGTGAACACCCCGAGAGAGTATGGAAAGGAGAAAGGTCCCTATAATTGCTAATGGCACTCTGCTAGTGCATTTCTGCATGAGAGTGACACTGAAGGCTTCAGGAGAGGAATGCTGGTTGAAAGAGTGAGAGTGCGAATTGTGGAGAATCTTTGAGAAAAGTTCATTGTGTAATTAGTTTCCTTTGGCAACCATTGCCCAGTCTGTAACCTGCCTGCCTGCAAGAAGCTGCTTTAAATACAAGTGTGTGTTTTTTCATCGCACCAGTGTGAGCATGCCTACTTTTTTCAGTAAAGGCCCTACACATACAGTGTAACAGTGGTCTGCTAATTTTAAACGCTGTAAGCAAATAAAAAGAAATGTCTCCTTAAATCCTCTGAAGCAGCCAAGTAGGGAGGTCAGTTGGGGAGGCGGAAATGAATATCTGGGGTGTGGCCAGGGAATTTCTGGGGCATAATATGTGAAGCCAAGATCAACTTGCTCAGTTTTGATTTAGGCTGGCATCTCTGATAAAGTCACATTTAGTGCAAAAAAGTCACATTCATTGCAAAACATATGCTAGGGTTCAGACAACTCTCAAACCAAATTCTGGATTTGGCCATAATTTGCACACAGTTCAGTAACATCCCACACAGCTTACTATAATTTAAAGTGAATGTTCCCCACCAGCTTTACATGCATTACTGTGCCCCCCAGCAGTCTTCTGCAGATCCCTCATTATCGCTTCACACATTGCCCTATTCCTACCAGCCCTTTGTCTGTACAAATAAGCCAATTCCTCACCAGTTCTGTAAAATATGTGTATGAAATAGGCTATAAAATTGTGTAAGTGTATAACTTTGTGTGCATTTGAGTCTGCTACCAAGGGTCAGATTTAGTCCAAAGTCCCATGAGCGTCTATTTATACTACAGTTATAACTGTTAGCTAATTGAGTAATAAATTACTTAAATCATTACAACCTCCCAAGAGCTTGATATCCTATAGTGCAACCTACAGTAAAGTGGTTCATAAACTTGTTTATTGTGCTGTATGTAGTAAATGTGAAGAATGGGATCCAATCCTGTATACAGTACCAAATACTCTTTTCCTTGTAGCTTCCATATGAAATATTGTAGAATGTTAGACACTGAGATGCATTCGTAGAATCATATAAGACAAAAAGCAGATGACATTGTGATGACTTGAGAGGAAGTGTTAGTTGAACAATAAAATGAGAACACTAATGAAAAGGTTACATCAAACAGTAGGAAACTGCACATTTAAAATTCTGCCAGAAGTGTGAAAGGAACTGCCGGAAGGAACAGCGTGATATTTTGAAAATATATCTGTTTCTCTTTCATTATGGAGACAGTTGTCAAAATTCACAAAAAAATTGCCTTCTGAATTCTTAATTTACTTTTCATCTTTACAGAATTGTCATACACGTGTCTGGTGGAATGGTCCTTTTTTTTCCATTTGGATAATAAAAGGATAGGATGAAAAAGACTTTAAACAACAGAGGTAACACAATAGGTGGCTTTATTATGGAATTTTTCTTTTTTTCTTTTTTACAAGATTCTATTATTGGGAGTGCTTGGAACCTGAGGTTTTCTGGAAAAGGAGTATCTCCATAGCTTTGAATACAATGTGTTAAATCTAATAAAAAACATATAAACTTCTATTAACATGGATTTCTGCTGGTTTATTCCTTATTCACTACAGGTAGGAAGTCTTGTGCAAGCTGGTTCTGGTGCTACAAAAGTCCTGTGTCTCTGCTACATAATAGAACGGGTACATGAGTATCACAGTCCACCTCCACCCAGTACTGGAACTGAATATGCTGAAACACTGATTCTTTGCAAAGTATCAGAAATTTTATTTGAAACTATGACCCACTAAATAGAATAAGCGGTTTATTTGTAAAGAGAGAGTGTAACTTTGGAAAGACAATTAGTAAATAGATTCTGCCAGCCAGGAATGCTTTTACACAGGCACCAGTTGGGGTTATTGTGCTTGATATCTGACCTGCTGGGAAACTCTTACATAAGAAGCACTTAAAACACAACATTGATTTTCAGACCCCTAAAAGGGCTTTCTTTTCTTGCGCAAACTTTGCTGCCACAGAGGTTAATTTTCACCAACCCCATTGGTTATCTGTTATCTAAACACTAAGCGCCACTCTGTCGATCATGATTCAATCTCTTCCTTAAAGGAAAAGGAAAGCCTAAATCACTGGGTTGTACAAAATGTAAATTTCCCCACCACCAATCCCAGTGATGGTAATGACGTACCTGGTACTCCAGCCAGTGCTCCTGTATGCATAAAACTGCACCGGCCCCAACAAGCACCACAAAGCAATCCTCTTCTTCTACTTCTTCAATGCCCAATGGTACTCACACCTTGTCTGTTTGATGTAATTACAATTGTAAGGGGATGATTTATTACTTTCAGGGTTCCTGTAGGTTTCCAATGCAGTCTATATATGCAGGAGTTTTTGATCCAAACAGCACTTTAAAAGTATTTTTCAAGAGCATATCTCATGGTTTTCTGTTGGATCATAAATAAGCTGTTTGCCAAAATAAAAGCACAAATACTCCAAAGATAACACACCAAAGGAGACCACGTTTGCCTCTTAGAGGCAGATTCTAAAAATAGATTTTTTTGGGGGGGTCTTTTTTCTAATTTAAAAAAACAAAAAAATCTCACATGTTGATTTAATACAATAAAACTGGAATTTCAAAAATGTGATCATGACAAAAACATATGGAATGAATTCAAATCACATCTTATCCCTCATTTACAATGAGTCTACAAAATGTTGATTTAATCTTAAAACTTGAATTGAAAAATAGTTTTAATTTTGCCAAGACAGCACCCATTGACTACATGGACTCACAAGCTTTTAGCCTCTGAATTTTTATATTCATGTTTTTTTTTTTGGCTTAATAATTTTGAAAATGTGATTTTTGGAAATTTGAATTCAGATTTGCAATTTTCGCTTCATCATTTTTTAATAATGACCCTCTTATTGTAGGCAGGAGTGCTTTACTGACAAATTCTATTTGGACTTTATTTTTAATATTGTACTTCCATCGAACTACCTTTTGCAGTTTATTCAAACAGGCAGATAGGCAGATTCAGAAAGCCTAACTAGGGGTAGGTAAAGAGGCAATGTTCCCAATGGCCCATGCCTCCTCTGCCTTTCATTAGCTTTGTTGATTTTCATATGTATGCAAATGCTATGTTTGGCAACAGTTTCCAGTATTTTTCCATGATAATCAAGTTTTATTTTTTGACTTAATGTTTCTTATATTCTTTTAATCAGCACAAACAGAAATACAAAGTTATATGCAGTAAGTGTCTTTTCAATTTTTGTATCTAATGTGCTGCATTTAATGATGATGAATTAGTCTCTTAGCTTACAATCAATTTTGAATTTG
This sequence comes from Xenopus laevis, assembly GCF_017654675.1. Lineage (NCBI taxonomy): Eukaryota > Metazoa > Chordata > Amphibia > Anura > Pipidae > Xenopus > Xenopus laevis. Next base: position 20,707,157 of record NC_054373.1, read on the forward strand.
TTCTCTGTCTCTTCAAGTAGACATTGAAACGATTAGAACCCTGATCTTCAGTTCAATTTTCCTTAATTGTTTAAATATTTTGCTTACAGCTGATCTTTCTTATTCATTAAGTGTAATATTCAGCTTTTACAGTTTTACAGTTTAATGTCTATGAACGGTAAGCGTCTCTCTTCCGGGGATGTTACTCTTAAGAGAATTATACTGATTGAGAGGGGCTACATCTAAATTTTGCACATGACTATACCACTTTTTAGTACAGGATCTTTAAATTAAAGTAAAAGTAAAGGGATTCTGTCATTATTTTTATTTTCTAGTTTTTATTTCTAAATTACACTGTTTACACTGCAGATAATTCATTCTACCATGTTGTTCGAGGATTCAAACACATTTATTGTTATTGTTACTTTTTATTACTAATCTTTCTGTCCAGGCCACTCCTATTCATATTTCAGTCTCTTATTTAAATCCATGCATGGTTGCTAGGGTAGTTTGGATCCTAGCTACCAGATGCAAATTGAAGAGCTGCTGAATAAAAAGCTAAATAACTCAAAAACCACAAATAATAAAAAATTAAAACCAATTGCAAATTGTCTCAGAATATCACCCTCTACATTATAATAAAAGTTAATTTAAAGGTGAACAACCCCTTTAAGGATTACTCAATGGCACATACTACTAAAAAAAGTATATCTTTATGAAAATGGTCTATTTACATGAAGCAGGGTTTTACTTATAAACTGTTTTATGCAATAGAATTTTATAGATACCTACATTGTTCAGGGGTACAGTTTTAATTTACGTGAATAATTTGTTCCCCATATTACTCTGCTTACCAAATGAGGCATACTGATTTTTGGCACAAATACAAACCTTATGAGTCTTTTTATAGTATGTGTAAAATGGTAGAGTAGCACTGAAACAAAAGTATTTACTTATTTTAAGAAAAGCTTTTGTGTGCTGGCACAAGGTAGTTTAATATGTGGAACCAGATACCTGTCAGAAACAATGATGTTGCAATTCTTTAAAACAGAGATTATATCTATTTAAAAATAACAGTAGGAGATACAAGTGTCCTAGATCCTCCACCTGAATAATTCTTATTTTTATTGTTTCCAGCACAATATATTGTAATGGAATTAGACCATAGAGTGAGTAAAACTAAAAATGTTAAGGACAGAAATAACATCTACTCTAGCCTTAAAATAGCTGATTTTATGAAAATACAATTTTCTGACTATAAGATGACTGTATATAATCCTTTATATAAGGATAAGCTACAATATTAATACTACAGAGTTGCAAATTTTAACTTGTTGAGCAAAGATTTTGTAAAAATGAAGGGGCCCATTTACTGATATTTGAATTTGTTTTTGACCACGAATCCCTTAAAATTCATGGTTTTCCCATTTTTTTAAAAAAAGCTCCAAAAATTCAAAAAAAATTCTTGAATTCAAGAAGCGTAAAAATCACAAAACCCACTAATAAAAAACTTTACTAGGTAAAAGTGTTTGAGGTCCTATAGAAGTCAATGGGAGCTGCACTGATCCTATTGGACCATTTTAAATCAATTCAGACTTCTAGAGGTTTTCAAATTTTCTTTCACTTGGAATTGTCCAAACACTCACATTTTTAGAGGTTTTCGAGGTATTTGTATTTTTAGCACATTATTTTCCATTCATGCTGTTATCATTCAGATCTTTTAATAAATCCCATGACATTCATAGTTTTAGAATTTGTGAGTAGTTTAAAAAAAACACTTAAATCCAAACTTTGATAAATAGGCCTTTATAGGTATTTAAAAAAGCCAGTACATTGGGCAGAGTGCAAAAAATAGTTTATCATGTTCTAATTATCAGTGTTCTAGAAGCCATTGCATAAACCTAGGCATATTTGCAAAGCATATCACAAATATTTATCAATGTTCAAATTTAAAATTTAATGCAAAATTGTGAATTTTATTGTGCTAAAACACATGAATTTGAATTAGAGTTTCCAAAACTTGAATGTTTGATATTTATCAAGCACAAAAAAGACTTGAAAAACTCAATGAAAAACTTCGGCATTTGAAACCTTGCACATTCATTTAGTCAATGGCAGTTGATTTTTCAAATTTTAAATTTTTTTTGTAGAGTTTGTGGACCCATTGAAAATGATTAATAAAATTCAATTCTGAAGCTTTGTATAAGAAATTGAGGAGAACACAATCAGTATGACAGACGAAATAAAACAATTACAAGAAATGGGACAATGCTGGGCTCTGTAAAAGTTTTATGAGGGGAACGTCCCATGGTTTATCATATGCAAAATCAATAAAAGTCTGTGGGGAAAATTGAAGTAGGCCATAAGCTGAAAATAAAATAGGTGAGGAAAATGGTGCAATTGGGGGGAGAGATAAGGAGAGCAGGAGATGCAATTTTCAGAATAAAAGCAGAGTATAAAAAGTAATGGGAATAAGTAATAAGATCTCAATATGAAGAAATACAAGACTTCATATGTGACTTGGATTCATTTAGAATGTCAAAGTTTCCATTGTTAATTCAAACAGACACCTTTGTCTATAGTTATAGCAATGTTTCGATCTTCTAATAATAATAGAGCTGGCTGAAAGAAAGGGCATTAAAAAGAGCACAGGTGCAGCATGTGTCACTCTTTGAGGCCCATTTATTAAAAGCCAAATTTTAGTGTTATTAGAGTTTTTTGAAACCAAGATTAAACTTGTTTTCTCTAAAGCCATGACTGTCATGAAAGTTATTAAAATATCCAAATAGAAAAAGTACAAATAGAAAAAAAAATGCTACGAACTCTATAAATTTGAGTTTTTCAAATAATTGCTAGTCTGAATGGCTAAAAAAGGTCCAATAGAATCAGTGCAGCTCCCATTGACTTCTATAGGACCTTGACTGCTTTTACTTGCAAAGTTTTGTATTAGAGTTTTCCGTTGTTTTTACACTTCATAAATCTTGAATTGTTAGAGTTTTAAAGAAATGTAAAAAAAAACAAAAAATTTTAGCGAAAAAATATAATTTGTGAAAACATTTGAAATTCAGTGTTAGTAAATAAGACCCTGTGTGTATGTCCTGCTACTCTGACAGCTTTGTACATTTGGTATGTGCCTTAATCTAACAGTAGATGAAACCTGTAGCCGTGCCTAAAGTAGATGGTAATTACAGAGCACTGGGCTGTCTCCAAACTATTTACAAAACATTTACCCGTATTGCAAGCAGGTTCAGTAGAAAGGGAGAAGAAGGCAATACTGCCTAGAGATGTGGCAACTGCAGCCCATTAATAAATGAACTAATCTATCTTAATTCTTTCTAAACTACATTTATTTTACTATAAATGTGCTCAAATTTATTCAGCTTTATCTCCTTATGAAGTGTTTTCATTAAATTAAAAAACAACTATAATAATTCATAACATTCACACATTGTAGGAAATTAGCATTCAAAACAATGGTAGTTCATCAAAGCTTTCTACTAAAGTGTTTGTGAAGAACCATCAAAAACAACTCAAAGATATTGCAGATTAAATGAGCTTGAATGTAATTTTTATACTTTGTACATATTTCTTTCCTCCTCAGAATGGATGCAGTGGTTACTGTGGTGCTGGGAAGTGATTTTTTTTTACTAAACTGATTCAGCTGAAAAAATTTTTTAGTGCTCAATTCTAATTTCTGTTTGTCCTTATCTAAGTCACAGATGGTCTTCTGAAGAATCAATATTTGCCACCAAAGATCTATTTCCAAACACCTTTATACTACAGAGAGCACGTTTAAGAGATACCGTGGGATAAAAAGAAGTCAGCACAATGAAAGGAAAATATTTTCAAATAAAGTTGAAATATAATTTTGAAATTACATGGGTAGACTACACATCTGTCAACAGAGATATAAATACATATATTGTCATTCTGCCTCCTTTCCTATCTTGTGCTATCAAATTCTTTTTTGTGTATCATGTTTTACCTGAACTTGACATAAACTACTATTTTGACATTTTACTCTGCAATACAGACAAATAGACATTTATGATTTTTACTGGCACAATATTAATGTAATGTTGGCAAATCTATTGTTTTCTCAGGTGCATATATATTTAGGATAAAGGATCAAGAGATTTAATTTTTTTTTTCATTATTTGGATGTTATTAAACTGGTTGGCAAGTCAAGATGAAACAACAAGGAAGCCATAGAATTATTTTGTTTTGTGTGGTGGTTCACCTTTAAGTTAACTTTAAGTATGTAACAAAATGGCCCATTCTAAGCAACTTTTCAATTGGTCTTCATTATTTATTTTGTATAGGTTTTTAATTACTTGCTCTCTTCTTCTGACTTTTTCACGGTTGCTCGGGTAATTCGGACTCTAGAAACCAGATTACTGAAATTGCAAACTTGAGAGCTACTGAATAAAACATTCAATACTTCAAAAACCACGAATAATAAAAAAAAAATATAAAACAATTGCAAATTGTCTCAGATTATCACTCTGCCTCATACTAGAGCAAAGATGACCAACCCCTTTAATCAGAATCATTGGAGATAAAAGAAAACCTAGCAAATAGAATATATACTTTATAGACAATGGGTGTGTAAAACATTCTGTTGGGGTTGAACCTCTGTAATCAATAATGGGTTGGATGCAATTTAAAGGAGAAGGAAAGGTTAAAACTAAGTAAGCCTTATCAGAAAGGTCCATCTAAATATACCAGTAAACCCCCAAAGAAGTGCTGCTCTGAGTCTCCTGTCAAAAGAAACACTGCATTTCTTTCCTTCTATTGTGTACTCATGGGCTTCTGTATCAGACTTCCTGCCTTCAGCTTAAACCTCATTGCCCTGGGCAAGAGCATGCTCAGTTTGCTCCTCTTCCTCCCCCCTCCCTTCTCTACTGTAATCTGAGCCCAGAGCAGGAAGAGACTCAGGCAGGAAGTGATGTCACACCATGTTAATACTGCAGCTCCTATTCTTAACAAACAGTAAGTTTCTAGAGCTTTTTACTCAGATATGGTAAAACATTCTACAGAATAAATATAGCATTCTAGCTTGCACTATTGCAGCTAATCTATTGGCAATAAAATGCCTCTGTAGCTTTCCTTCTCCTTTAATAAGAAAAACTAATCTCCTAATTCAATTTCTAAATTTACCTATAGGGACAGATTCAAATCAATGAGAAAATGTTATGCTATGGTTTAACTCATGAAAACTTATGGCTTTTGGACTTATTAACATTTTCATGAGATAAGTATTTCTCATTAAATGAAATCAGGCCCAATTTTGGATTTTTTGGAGGAAATCATTGAATTTGTTTTTGGATATATGAAATGGAAAATTTCATCTCACACCCGCAACAGAAAAGGTTTAATGGTTAACTTGTTATAGGCAACTTTAAAGTTGGTTAAGCTAAGATAGTGTACAATGTTAATAAATCAAACATCACTGATATTGGTGCTCTATGTCTGTTTGAGTTTGTTATATTTCTTATAGAGCATAGACGGCCAGTTCCCATTTGGAACAGCCTTGTAGTCCAGTAACCTTTTTAGTTATTGCCACCATGATGTACTGGTCATATCAGTTACCACGTTGTTACATTCCACCACTGAGGAATGTCAGTGGGCAAATGAAGTCTAAGAACAGACTAGAAGGCAGGACAGGAAGTAGAATGGAGTCAAGGAACAGCCCAAGGGGCAAAATCTGAGATAGCATTTGATACATATTTTGATACAAACCATTTGTCAGGGGGCCTTTTGGCTCCCAGCCGGGAGAAGTAAGGACCAAGGAGGAAGCTGGGTCAAAGTCAAAGTACGCGGTAACAAAGGGGTTAAACAGGAGAGAAGTCAATGTCCAGGCAAGATTTCAGGAGGCAGGCAGCGCAGGTTCACAATCAGAGTTTCAGGCAGGGATCAGGAGACAATAATAACAGCACCCAGGAACACCAGCAAGGGGAACCTATAATTGGGCTGGGTTACAGCGTCCGAGGCGCCCTTTTATTCAAACTTTGGTGCTGGCGATGACGTCATCGTGCCGCACCCACGTGGACTACATGGGTGCCGCCATCTTGGATCCTGCGCCACGGCCAGGAGAAGACGCGCCATTGTGCGCTCCCGGCGGTGGTACTGACACTATTAGTCGGTACTAAAGAAGAAGTTTTGCAAATACTTGTTTTGTAACCATGCCAATTTTTAACCCATAGATATTTGTGTTCAGAGGCAAAAAAACTGAAATTTGAACATTCCAGGTTCCCTAAAGGTGCATGTCTTTACTTCATCGGATATGCAACCGTTTTAATATCTGTTAATAATTCTGCCTGTGATACATAAAATCCCAGGGACCTCTTAAATTGCTAATAAGCCACTTTCAATATTTCTTGTGTGTTGTATAGCAGTAACTTTCACTTCAATTATTTGTATGTATGTATGGTTCTTGCATCAAATAAACAGAAGACTGAAGATTTCTAGTTATACCAGGGGTCCCCAAACTTTTTTAACCATGAGCCATATTCAAATGCAAAAAACTGTGGAGAGCAAGATAAGTATTTCAAAAAGTTCCTGGGGGTGCAAAATATGAGCTGTGATTGAATATTGGTAGCCTTTATGTGGACTGGCTGCCTACAGAAGGCTCTGTTTGACAGTACACCAAAAGCTTGCCTTTAAGACAGGAATTTAGACTGCTTTTTTTACCTGCTTTGAGGCCACACATCCAAAGTGTTGAAGAGCAATATGTTGCTCATGAGTCACTGGTTGGGGAAAGTTATACCATCAATTATATTTTCCACTCCCAATCATATTCCAACCTCTTCCAAACTGTATCAGTTATATCTCTTTCCAATCTCATTCCAACTTCTGCCTGTTTAACCGAAGATGTTTCCATTGTTGCACCAATTTATGAGCAATTCATATAATAAGTAGATACCAACCAATCTATAATTTGCCATGCTATTTTCTGAAAGATTCCTTCGTTAATGCCCTGTCTTGTGGAGCTTATCTGAAAAGAAATCTCCTTTTAGTATTCTCTTATCGTATTCCTGCAAACACTTTTGACCCTATTACTTCCCAGTTTATACCTTCTAGTGTATCCATTTCAGATAAAATGTTTGTTATATTATTGCCAAGTCTGTTTCCATGGCTATTATAGGATTTTTAAAATCTGTAGAAAATTGTATATTGAATTAATATTTTTTAAATATTATACAACTTTCTAGTTGCATTCCCATGTATTCAGGTTACTGTATTTATCCCTCCAAATACCTCTAATGCAGTATTCCATGGTTTCATCAACAGTTTCAGTATTATGACCATCGTCAAATCTTCATTCAAAATATCGTCAGTCAGACCTGTGCATCTGCAGACTGCTGTTACACAATAATCCTGGCTCAATAGAAAAAAACACTAGAAAGAGTATGTGAATTCTACAACAAAAAGATGCATGTAAATCTGGAGCTTAGACCTTGTTTCTGTGGCCTTTGATGTATTTTCTTGTGCATCTTCAGCAACATAACAACCACTGCAAGGCTCATTTGTCTTTATGCCTTTCTCTTTTTTTAACTTGAAATTTTATTGAGGTATCCAAATGACAGATTAAAAAAGGTGTCAGATGCAGAATGAGAAGAAAGGAGGAGCAGAAGGAACCGGGTGCCTCTGTGAAGGGGCGAGGGCAAGCTGTCCAGGTGCGCTAGCAGTGAAGGGGAGATCAGAGCAGCAGCGAGAGGAGAGAAGAGGGGAGATTAAACATGGACTAGGGGTATGCAGAAAACCCTTTAACATGTACCTGTCCAGTGCTGCCTATTGGTCTATCCTAGGCAGGGGCATGTTCTGCCTACCCCTGGTTCTGGCTATGCCTATGTGTCTTTCTCAACTGATTGCCATGGTTCCTTTTCTAGTGCTGTCTGTTTTGCAGTATCAACATATTCATTATTATTAGAATGTATATGTAGAAGAAGATTGTGTAACCATTTTCTTAAGTTTCTCCGTTTTCAGAATAGGCTAATGGTTCTCCTGCAGACTCTATTTTTATAGAAAACCCTATGTTGACACCTCCTACGCTAGATACTTTTTGAGAAAGCAGAGTTTAGTACAGAGTTTAGTACTACAAAATGTAGCTTTAATGATATGTATTGAAAACAGCTATTTAGTCCAATAGATCAGACAAAAAAACAGAAATCCAATAAGTTAAAAACCCTGTTCCGCGGACCAATTGTGCTTTGTGCGTGCTTTGGTGAGCAACTGAGCTAATCTAGGGCAATGTAGAGTCAGGTGGGCTCAGCCTCACATCTATCCCTGCCTCATGACTTTTTTATGAGTGAAACATGCGTCAGATGTTTTCCTCTGAGGGTGGGTATACGATATTTGACTTTATGTGACTGCCCAAGAAGTGACCAAATGATACTTAGAGGTAATGATGCAATTCAAGTGTGAGCAATTCAAGTGTGAGCATCTGCACATTATAGAGCTACAGTAGCAATACATTTGAGGATTAGATAGACAACAGGGGAGAATAGTGTTGTCCTGGTTTGTTTTGCCATAGTAAGGCAGGGATAGAGGTGAGGCTGAGCTCACCTGACTCTACATTGCCCTGAAGCTCAGTTGCTCACCAAAGCACGCTGCAACACTTGGTCCTCTCATGATTTGTGCCTCAGAACAGGGTTTTAACTGGACTGAATATCTGTTTTTAAAGTCCAAATGCTAAAAACTTGAATTTTTTTATTACAATAAAATCTGAATTTATCGTGGAAAAAACGCCAAATCTGAAAATACTCCATCTTCAACCTGTCGAGGTCCTGTAGAAGTCAATGGCAGAGGTCCTATTTGCAATTTGAAGATATGTTAGTCTGCGCTGGGCTTCGTAGGATAATCTGAACATGTTGATTTCACAAAAAATTCCGACTTTAAACACGAAAAAGTCGATTTTTTTTGTGCGACAATCCAAAAAAGTTTTTCCTGATCCGATTTTTTTTAATGAGTAAATAAGGGTAAATCGTGGATTCTAATTTGATCTGACTTTTTTATTGAAAACATCAGAAAAATTAAATTTTATAGTAATAATTTCTGCTTTTCAAGAAGTGAGGAGGTACCAATTTTTGTTGTAAATTGTGAATCTACTTTTCTTTTATCATTTCAAATAGACACAAATCCTTTGTCCATGCCAAATAAGGAACTTGGTAGCTTTATATTAAAAGCTACTTACTGAGTTGGAACCTTTGTCATTTCCCATCCTTTCATCAACATAGAGCATAGACCATGGATTTTGTTTTAAAAATAGGATTAGCAACACAATTTAAGAGATGTCATCAGCTACATGTCTGGATGTAAATGGTGCACTCTTCTTTATTGTAACAAGAGTTGGAACTGATGCTAAAGCTTATTTCAGCACTTTTGAAATCCTGTTCTGCTTCTGCATCCCACAGAATGTAATCTTACTCTTTTCCTTTAAGAGATCATAAAGAGGCTTTTCTTTCATAGCAAATCCTATGGGTATTACAGATCAGAACCATGTTATCTAGCAAAGGTATTTGTCAATCAGAGGATGATGTGAGAGGGGGTTTAACCCTATGGAATTCTTGTACTCTTGCTCGTCCTTCAACAGTAATATTCGGAATACAAAGTAAACATAGGACTGCTATTAAAACTGTTCCTCTGTTGTCTACAGCTAGAACTGTACTTAAGACCAGTTTTTCTAATGTGTGCTTTCCATTATAACCTGATGCATGAGGATTACTTCCCCTTGGAAGTGTGGTAGAGCAGACATATTATATCCATCCCAACAAAATTTAGCAATCTTAAACACAACCTGCTATAGTCTTTTTTTCTGTATTCCTATTTATTGCAGTAATAGCTATTTTTCCACTCTAGTGGCCTAGTTGGGTTCTAATGTACGGTAGATTCTAGACTACCTAGAAGACACAGTTTAACCAAAATGCATGCTTAGGAGACAACATGTATTATTTTACAGATGATTCAAAATTACACATACTAGACAAAATATTACAATTAGCATATGGTGGGTTTCAGTTTAGCTGTTGTTAGTGATGGGCATTTGGGGCAATTCGCAAAATGGCGACATTTTTTGATGCCAGCGTACGTTTTTTGGACGTAGCCAAGAAAAAGAAAGCGGGAATTTGCCACAAATTCGCACCTGCCAAATAACTTCGTCCATCACTAGATGTTGCATTTTAATGGTTGTCTATCCACTTTTTTCAAGACAGACATGACATTCCTGATTTCCACCACCTTCAGGTTAAACCATTTCAGAGAGGTGCTATTAATTCATCTCTTTCCCAGTTCTCATCATATTGCATCTGGTCCCTTGTACATTATCATCAATTGCATGTAGATTTGCTGCTCTTGCATTCAGCACTTGAACGTCATGCCTGAAATGGACAGATATGGCAATCCACTTTGAATCATGGACTATTTCACAGAAGAAAATATTATTATTAACATGTATTTATAGAACATAATACTTAAAAATATCACAAAACTATGTTGTGTTCGTCATATTCCAACTTCATACAGTAGGAGTGTAAAGATAACTTAGGCATAACCAAAGTTCTAATGTTTCTTAGGAAAACCAGAGATTGCTATGTCTGTTCTCAGTTATGTTATTATTATATTATTTATTATTATTATTAACATGTTAATCAGCTCTTATTTAGAGTGAGCCAACACTGCTGATATTAATGTCTTTCCAGAATCCAATTTTTGATGTAATATTTTTTCATCTTCACTGAATACATATATTTGTTGTCATTTTTACTTTTTAAAATTCATAACACTAAATAAGGTTTCATTTAACAGAGGCAACAAGAAATATTATGTGACCAGCTACACCAGCTCTAGTAGAATTTATCCATATCCACGCTTATCTTTCATCTCTGTGTGTTTCACAGGGACCAAGACTGATTGCCTTTGAGTTTAATTAGATTTATTAAATGTTTTTTATGTCTAAAAAATAAATTGCCCAATCAAATTCTTGACAGGCCTTCTAGGACCTAAGTACCTCTGTACGAATAGTTGAGAGACGTTGGAGATCAAAATATAAATTACACGATATTAATCAAATATATGCCAAACTTGCCAGGTGCCGCTTTACCAAATTAGCAAAGGATGGCATAATCCTGTGAGTGCCAGAGTGTTCTCCAATAATCTAAAAACAAGATGCTTTTTATATTTATGAAGGATCTATAATTATAGTTTTATGTGTTTGAAATATTTTATTTGGTTTTCACAATAAACCATAAAAATCAATATGATAACAAATAGTATGCAGAATAAGAAGATTAATACAATGACATATTATACACAATGTATAACTTACAATGAAGTAATATTTAAAATAAAATAGAAGTTTTATGTTTACATTTTTGTGTTGAAATTCAAACATACACAATGTGGCTGATTTAGTAAAGGTCGAATGTTAAAGATTTTTTGGAATGACCATGAAATTCAAATAGTATCTTATTTAAGAAAAAACTTGAATTTATAAAACTCAAACGAATACTACCGACCTGAAAACGCAAATCAAATTTGGCTAAACTCAAAACGAGTTTTTTCTCAGAAAAAAACTGGAATGTCAGGAAGTCTATTAACATCTTCAAATGGGGCACTGAACCTCTGCCATTGACTTCTACATGAACTCGGCAGGTTTTAGGTAGTGAATAGTCGAATTCGAGTTGTTCCCAGGATCCACGTATGATAAATCTTGCATTTGAGTTTTGACCAAAAATTCAACTGGAAAAATTCGAATTCAAATTTGAATTTACAATTCAAACCTTAATAAATATGCCCCTATTAGTTAAAAGTGCTAACATATGATAGAAAAAACTTTGTTTGTAAACAATGTATGGTAAGCAATGTAAACAACGGACTGGATGGTATTTATCCCAGGGTATTAAACAAGTTTAGCTCTGTGATTGCCAAACCCCTTTTCTAAGTGTTTCAAGATTAATTAAGGTCTGGCATGGTGAAGAGATACTGACGAACTGCCACTCTTCAAACAGGAATTCCACTCTCAGCCTGAAATGTATAGACATGTTAGTCTGACATCAGTGGTAGGAAAGTTTTTGGAAGAGGTAATAAGGGACAATATGCTTGACTAAATTTCAGAAACTTAAATCATGACACAAAATTCAAATATTTTCAAATTTGAGTATTCTGAACAAAAAGTTTGAGGTAATCAATTGAGGTAAAAATCTTGAAAATTCAAATTAAAACAAATCAACAACTAAAACCTGGCAAGCTTCTAAAGAAGTCAAGAAAAGGTGCATTTTCAACCTTTTATAATTCAAGGTTGATTTTTTTTTGTTGAATTTGTAAAAAAAAATTAAAGGTATGTGATCTTTATGGTGAAAGCCTTTTTTTTGCAAATTAACATAATCAAGTTTTTCCAATAGAAGTTTTTTCATCAATACGCTAGCAGTTTTAACAAAAAAAAAAAAACTTTTGGATTTGAAAATGTATATCAGCCTCCCTGTGTTCTTTATATATTCATGAAGAGTACATCTATGGACTGTCCACTTTTTCCAATGTAACCTTTTCTGATAATACACCAATTAATTTGTAAGCAAAGCAACAAAACAACTGGTAACATTCCAAGTGGCACCTATTAAGTCAAGTAAAGTAAAAAAGGAAAACTGCTCTTTTAGTATTGTAGAGCATCTTCTATGTTGTAATTTGCTGTAAATCCACAGACTAAATTTTTAACTGTCATCGGGACAACATATATCATCAACCTTGAGGTGTAAATCTTCTGGGCTTTACATGTACTTTGCTTTGTATTTTATAACTTATTCTTCATAATAGTCTATTTTGCCAAAAGGCATGGCTGTCAAAATAAGATAAATGGGTATACCAAGTAGTTCTTTCTCAATTCCTGCTTCTCATTTTTCATTTATTTTCTTTGTATAGTGTTAGAGCTGTTGAGAAAATTTATAAAAGATTGGGGAGTTAAAAAAAAGACGGTGAAACCTTTAGTTTCTCTTAAGTGAGTGATTTGCAATTTGTGTATTTTTTATTTGTCCTCTTAACAATTCTCCTGTGGGTGTTAAGGAAATGCTATCACCATAATGCAAAATATTTTCATTTGTTATTGTATTTTTTGTTGTATTGTACAGCAAACTCCATAAAAGTTAACATCAGAATTTTATTTCAAGAGTCTAGGAAACATGTTTTAGGTTGTGGGGAATAAAATGTCTACATTCACTGTGACCAGAGAACAGCTTCAAGCTAGAGCTTCTAGTATTGTTGTTTCTCTTATTCCAGTTCTATCCCTTGCATGCCATATGTTATGGAAGCTTTTACTTGAAATGCACAGGCCTGGCAGCAGGTAATTTACCTTGTGGAAGTACATCATTTGACCCAAGTAACCAGTTATAGGATAGCAGTACTCCGGGACAAAGTAGAGACATTTTTACCTGTAGATTCTATGAAGGTTGGATTTGTTACCTAGAATTGTGTGCTATTCAACTGACATCCATTAACTATAGCAATAGATAATTGACTCATTAGGGATCAGTAAGGATTATTGTCCTTACAGTACTTACAACCCACTATTACAATTCAAAGCTAGTCTTTCTCCTCCTGACCTATGTAGTCCTCTGCATTGACAACAATTTAAGGTTAGTAGTAATCATATGTGTCTCATAAAAAAATTGAGACTTATGATTTGTGCTTCTGTCAGTTACCTAAACTGTAAAAATCACATACAAGTCTAATGCAGATACAAATTATGGGGTCCGTTTATTAAACCTCAAATTTATCTGGTCAAGGTAAAGGGAAAACCTCGAATTTTTAGAGATACAGTATATCATAACCCAAAGCTACTAAAAATCTGAACCCAAACATAATCCATCTTAAACCTGTCGAGGTAGAAGTCAATGGCAGATGTTCCTGAAGTTGTTTCTTGACATCATGATCTGCCCTGGATAATCCTATAAAGTCTGTGTTTTAGTCCAATAATCCGATAAAGTTGAGTTTTCGCAGCGGTAACTTGATAAAGTCGAGTTTTCAGAGCATCAATTCTGCCATACGAATTGATGCTCGATTTTATCCTGACATTTTCCACTTTGACTGAGTTCAATTTGTAGAAGGCAGTTAGGACGACTTTGTTTTAATAAATAATTAGATTAATTAGAGTTTTAGTAAATAGCTCCCTACAAGTCAGCATAGAGAAACAATACAACAAAAATCGATTATACTTTATATAACTTTCCACAAATGTGCTTATGTTTTTCAGTGACTACTAAACATAGCATAAGCAGAAGGTTATCCTTATGAATGGAGGGAGCCCCCCCCCCCAGCTTTGTGAACATGCATCAGTTTTGTTACAGGGCTCATACGCCTCTGGGCTGGTACAATAAGTTAAGGATATAAAATGGATGTGACAGAGGTGGACCAGAGGAAAGGACATGAGCACACAGGTTTTCCATTGGGGTTTATCTCCCTTGGAGAGAGGGCCCTGCTAACTTTGTAGTATGGGGTTCCATGAAGATACATAAAGGGAAATGTCTTTATTTCTGGTGAACAATCTGAAAATAAGTGAACAGAAAGAAGTGTTTGGAAGGTGAACACCCTTTAATGTTGCGATTTTTATTAAAGAAGGATCCCTTAGCCAGAAACCCCAAATACCAAGCATTCTAGATAATAGATCCCATGTCTGTAATTGAATTTTAGTCTGTCATTTTAATTTTACTGTTGCACCACTATTTCAGCACTATTGCAGCTTTTTAGATTCAAGGTTGAAAGTAGCAGGACAGGACGGCAAACACAAAATCTGCAAGGCTATTTATCCAACAACCGCCCCATGTTTTACATGTATGTGTCAAATCACTGGCATACCGCCTCCTTTGGAATGCTACATCTGAGACAGGCCTATACTGTAGCTGGATAGCCATGACCTACAATATACGGAAAGTTCATTTAATGTCAGTATTGAGGCTCTGTGCAGATTAGAATCTTCCCTCTGGAATTTGACTGCAACTGTTTTTACAATTCACTATTTCCCTCCATGTTATAATACAGTACAACAACAGACCCAACTGGGAAAATGTTGCATTGGATGCAGTTGATTTATGTCTCTGTAAAACAACTCACCTCTAAATACACTATGTACAGGGCTGCTCTCTTACGCCTTGCTTAGTGTATGAGGCATCATATGAATAAGCCCTATTAAGTGAAATTTTAATTCATGAAGTAGTCTTAGGTATAGCTTTTACAGAGATTCAGTATTTGTAAAGAACAAAAACAGATTTTTGTCAATTGTTTATTCTAGTAAAGGTGGAATACATACTAATGTTTCTACCAATACAGGCAATTTACAAACACTATATTAAAACTTATAACATGGAGGCCAAGATTAATTATTAACTGTAATAAGAAGGAGGCAGTTAGCAAAGGGAATATTGTATTTTTTTTAATTTTAATTGTAGATTACATATATATTGTACATGTACAGATCTCATGAAATATAAAAAAATTATTAGATCATGTTATTTAAAATTCCAGGGTTACACAATTAAAGCAACTTATCATTGCTGTCTAGAACTGCACTCTGTAACTTAGATTAATCAGGTTTTGGCACCAATTTAACAAAAAATCTATTTCCAGGTTAATTAAAATATGTCCAGGTCTCATTGGTAATTTATAAAATGAAGTCCTTCTTGGAAATTATATTAAGGAATCAAGAAATTGTCTGTATAAAATTATAGTCGCCATGTTTTAATCATAGTATTTCTTGATATAGGCTGAAAGATATGCAAAAAAAATTACTTATAATCAGCCTTAAGAATGATTTACTTGATAAGGGGGTGAGTGAATTCTCCATAGTGCTTCAAAATATTTATTCAAAGAGTTTTTAATTATTTATTGTATTTTCAAAACATGTGTTAATACAAGTATGGGTTATGCAGAAAGCTCCGAATTACGGAAAGGCCGTCTCCAGTAGATTCCATTTTATCCAAATTTTACAACTATTTCCTTTTTCTCTTTAATAATAAAACAGTAGCTTGTACTTTATCCAAACTAAGACCAGCCTAATTGGTTTATTTAATGTTTACATGATTTTATAGTAGACATAAGGTAGGGAGATCCAAATTACGAAAAGAACCATTATCCGGAAAACCCCAGGTCCTGAGCATTCTGGATAACAGATCCCATATCTGTAATGCAAATGCATAATTTAGCCTGCTACTTTGAGTTAATTTTCTTTTGGCTAAACTTTGCAATAAAAATAAAATAAAAAGAACATATTATGATTGTGTTCATCAGCTAGATATGTGGATGCACTGAATAATGTACCTCCTATAGTAAAATATAAGGATATCACCAAGGAGTTCCATGACCATACTAAGGCACATGGCCCAAAGCTTATAAAAGTCATGGAACTTCAATGTGACTTTTAGGGGGTTATTTATAGTGATGGGCGAATTTATTCGCCAGGCGCTAATTCGCGGTGAATTTGCGCGATTCACCGCCAACGAATACATTCGCGAAACGCCCGCGAAAATTCGCGGCTAAAATTCGCCGGCGTCAAAAAAAATTTTTTTTTAGAATAAACGGACGCTGGCATCAAAAACGGGCGCCGTGTCAAAAACGGGCGATGCCGTCAAAAAACGGCACCGTTTTCCGGCGAAGTGAAACGGCGAAAATTCGCCCATCACTAGTTATTTATTAAAATTTGAGCTTACACCTTACGCAATTATAACTAGGTGCACAACACAGACAGGACTCCATATCACAAAAGACAATAGAAATAATAAAATGAGTGTGCCCCTCCTAAAAAGCAATAAATAATAATAATACAATAATAATAAAAGTTCACCAAAAGTTTTTCGGATCCGTCTCAAACTTAAAGTCTCTTTAAGAACATGTTGTGTCTCAGGAAAGCGGTCACTTTTTCACATCCACCACATCCTCAAAGACACAAAAAGACACTGTGGGGCAGATTTATCAAGGGTCGAAGTGAATTCGAGGGAATTTTCGAAGTAAAAAAATTCGAAATTCAAAGTAATTTTTTGGATACTTCGACCATCGAATAGGATACTACGACTTTGAATTTACTTAGAATTCGATTCAAAGTAAAATAGTTTGAATATTTTGATAATCAAAGTACTGTCTCTTTAAAAAAACTTTTACTTCAATACTTCGCCAAATTAAACTTGCCGAAGTGCTATGTTAGCCTATGGGAACCGTCTACAGCATTTATCTACTTTTTTTGAAGTTAAAGAAAAATCGTTCGATCGATGAAATACTTAAGGATTTCATCGTTCGATCGAATGATTTTACTTTGACCGCTAATGGCCAAATTTGATGTAAAAAAACTTTGACTTCGATATTCGAAGTATTCCAATTCAATGGTCGAATTTTGAAGCTTTTTCTACTTCGAAATTCGACCCTTGATAAATCTGCCCTTAAAAGTCGGTAACAGAAAAAACAAAAAAAACTTAGAAAAATGGTCTAGAAGGTCCCCGTAGGCTAACATAGCACTTCGGCGGGTTTAATTTGGCGAAGTATTGAATCTAAAGTTTTTTTAAAGAGACAGTACTTCAATTATCGAATGGCCGAATATTCAAACAGTTTTACTTTGAATCAAAAAGTATCCAAAAAAATTACTTCGAATTTCAAATTTTTTTACTTCGAAAATTCCCTCGAATTCACTTCGATCCCCCGATGGTATTTTATCTGCTTGTAATAATGGTGCAGACTTAAGTTAAGGTCTTTTTGATTATTCTGTTCTGTGCAAATAGTTTTTTTAAAGACAAGTAATTAGAAATAAAGATAGCAATAATACTTTATATATACATAAAATTATTTCTAAGGCAAAATATATTTAGCTTTACATTAAAGTTAGTAGGTTGCACCTATAGGTTTCTATCATGTGAACACATATCATATCTATATTTGAGGCATTGTCAAAAATGTATATTAAGGATTGATTTTTAAATTGGTTGATTTTGAGTCTCTAAAGCTGGCCATAGACGCAAAGATCCGATCGTACGAATAATTGTACGATCGGACTTTCCCATCTCCCGACCTGTCAATAACCATTCAGATAAAAGTCTTACCATTCCGACCAAATAAAGTAGTTAAAGAACAGATCAGCCGATGTTCTGCCCCTGACAGCAATCGTACGATAGACAAAGCAAGTGACAGTCTCCCACTGAAAATCCGCGCTAAAAGCTTAGGGATAGACACCAAAAGAAACAAGAATACAATATAGTGTAGTATTTTCAAATAAGATATGCACCCCTTTGTGCAATTGCTATATAGTGTGGTTTGGAGTCTTCCACCAAGGGATTCAAGTGCCCTTTCTCCGTGATTTCTATAAATATATGTGGCCACCTCCTGTGTGGGGTAATGGGTACTTACAAACGTTTAGGTTTGCCACTAGCGTATAGTAAGATTCTTTGTCCCAATCCTGGTTAGCTTTAGGTTTCTAAAAACATATGCTAAAATCGTGTAAAAACTTCTTTAATATAGTAAAAAGATAAAAATACAAATTGCACTCACATATGTGTGCTTAGAATAAGCATAAAAACAGTTCGTCTTGGGGTTCTCAAGTCCTGCGTTCCACTCTAGATGTTTTAATTGCCTGGCGTTTGTTGGTAGGACACGCGCTCCTGGTCTCCCTCTGATGACGTCACTGTTCAGCCGACGCGTTTCGTCTATTTCGACTTTCATTACCCCACACAGGAGGTGGCCACATATATTTATAGAAATCACGGAGAAAGGGCACTTGAATCCCTTGGTGGAAAACTCCAAACCACATTATATAGCAATTGCACAAAGGGGTGCATATCTTATTTAAAAATACTACACTATATTGTATTCTTGTTTCTTTTGGTGTCTATCCCTAAGCTTTTAGCGCTGGTATATCTTCGTATGAAGGAAGGGTTTTTCACATTGTGGTCGATCTGAGGGAGAACAGATCCTTTACCGGCAAAGGGAGTGAACTGCAGAACCTTTGGATTTCATTAACCTTTCCCACTGAAAATCGTCACACGCAGATATATTACCCGCAGCCGACAGAAATGTTCTAACCTGTCCGATCGACCAAACGACCGAAAGGCCGGACGAAGAATGTCGGAACTCTCCACACACGGTCCGAAAATCCACGATTCGTACGATCGGATTACAAAATGTAGACAAAATAATTTTTCAGTTTGACCATAAATAGCTTGGAACAATGAGAACTAGGTAAAGTTCTTCTAGAGTTCCCATTGTTTTCAAGGTGTCTCATTTTAAAATGTAATAAACCTGAAGTGCAAATACCTTAGCTGCAGCCACTGTAGGTATGGTAGTTCTTAAGAACTTTTTCTCTTACTGACTTATGGCATTATTCCAAAAAAATGTCTTGAGGCATAGATTTACACAAAGATTTATTTGTTTATTTAAAACAAGAGTTTAGTGTGAGAGTGAAATCTCTTATCTGTCATTCTTCTGCTAGCTATCAATTATTAGGTCTGTCACTTAAATGTGACTGGGATTTCAGCTGTCAAGCGGGAAGCAGAGAAACCACTAAAAAAACACGACTTTGTATTTATCTGTATTTATTTAAAAGTTTCTGTATGATAACTCTCTTCCGTGCCAATTTTTGTAACTAGTGCTGAGCCATGCATTGTAAAGCCATAGAGGCTAATGAAATACCCTGGAGAGACCTCAGCACACTCTAAACTGCTAATTTTCTCACAGGATATCTTTTTAAAGGGCAATTTTGGAAAGTATGAGAATATAAAAACTGCATTCTAGATTATTAAATCGTTTTATTTTGGGAAAAAACTGAACATGGAATTCAAAAAAACTATTGCAAAGAAAAAAAGCAGTCATTGAAAACATAAGTGGGATAAGGTTTTCTGACATTGATTATCACAATACTTGGTAAGTAATAAATAGGTCCCTATGGATTTTTTTTCCAAGGGGACAAGGTAACTATAAGGGGCACATTTACTATTGGTCGAATATCGAGGGTTAATTAAACCTCAATATTTGACAGTCAAAGTAAAATCCTTCGACTTTGAATATCGAAGTCGAAGGATTTATAGCATTTCATGCGATCGAACGTTTCGAAGGATTTTAATCCATCGATTGAACGATTTTCCTTCGATCCAAAAAAGCTTGGAAAGCCTATGGGGACCTTCCCCATAGGCTAACATTGGTGCTCGGTAGGTTTTAGGTGGAGAAGTAGGTGGTCGAAGTTTTTTTTAAAGAGACAGAACTTCACCTATGGAATGGTCGAATAGTCGAACGATTGTTAGTTCAAATCGTTCGATTCGAAGCCAAAGTCGTAGTCAAAGGTCGAAGTAGCCAATTCGATGGTCGAAGTAGCCAAAAAAATGCTTCGAAATTGAAAGTATATTTTATTCTAATTCTTCACTCAAGCTAAATAAATGTGCTCCTAAGTGTAATCTAACGGAAGTGTTCCTACCCAGTAAATATAAACGGAAAAACACAGCTCAAATTCAGTTTTGTAGACTTTACAGGCATAGTCCGGATGTAAATTACCAGGATAGAAGAGAGGAACGTGCCAGAGTGGGACTACCAAATGGGATCCCCAGGGCAGGGGTAAATAATATATAATTGTGTTTTACTTTGCACTTTATCAGATATATAAAGTTGTATCTGTTCTACTGAAATAGTGTTGTTAATTATTGTTTCCTAGTGGGGCCATCCGTAGGTGTATCCCCGGATCCCACTAGGTTGCCACACTGCCATAGAGAGAAATTTCCGTTAATTTAGCAAAGGGGACTCAGGACCTGTGTTTGGTAAGATATTAATGATGTGTATCCTGTAATGCAAGTGGTGGCAAAATATGGTTACAATTTCTCCTACTAACTTTAATTAAAGTTGGAACACAATGAAAGAATTTTAGATCAGCTAAATTCTAATATGTTACATGATTTAATCAACAGAGATAATAGGGCAGAATACCTGTAGATGTTTGTTCTTATCTGTTGACATATTATTATATTTCTCATTTTTGCTTCGTAATTAGGGGAATTATTTCAGATTGGCTTTCAGTACATGTTTTTTTTTTAATTTTATGACAAGGCTAACTACACTAAGTACACAACTTTGACTTCAACTTTTAAGAAACAAAATTCTTAGATAAAATAGATGTTCATATTATTCATGGTACTATGTTGATATAGACTTAGTTTGCTTATGGGTGTAGTCAGTATGCATTGTATCACCATAAAGCATATAGACTTGCACGACAAGTTTAGGCTATGTTTATGGAAATGTCTACTGATGCAACACATTTGGCAAAAACATGCACCGAAATGTTACAAAGTGAATGTGAGCAGCTAAACCTCTTAGCCTTTTATTGTTATCTCTGCTATGGCTGCGCTTAAAAAGGCAAACAGCAGAACAAGCTGTTAATCTACACATTTATTCATGCAACAAGTTCTAAGCCCCATGGCTTTTTGGCTAATCACCAGGATCACACATGCTGTTTAAATAAAATGTATACATTAGCTGCTAATACTGCTGTTTGCCTTTTCTTGTATTATCACATTATTTTGTGTTCATCCCCCTTTGATGCTATCATATTTGTATTAAATTCATACCTTTCTGCATGAGACTGTGACACTTACTAAAACAGAAAAAGCATCATGCACCTTGTGTGATGGAAATGTTTCCACTCTTGAATCCCAATTCATTCATAGAAAATCAGGCAGTAGTAATTACATTGTAGGAGCAAAGATGTGGATTCTTTAGAAATTATCAAAACATTATCAGAATGTAAGGTTACATCTGTCATAGAAACTGATGATGTAATTGTCAACTTTATATGAAATTTTTAGATTGCATATGCACTGTAGTCCCCAAGTCCAGGTAATAGGTAATTAACCATAGTTTAGAGCAGGAGTTCATAACCTTTTTTTACCCAGCAACACAAGCATGAAAATATTCTTGGGGGTGCCAAATAAGTGCTGTGTTTGGACATTCGGTAGCCCTTATGTTGACTGTCAACCTACAGGAGGCTCAGATTGGCAGTACACCTGTTTTTTATGCAATTTGTCTCCAAGTCAGTAATTAAAAAATAAGCATCTTCTTTGAGGCCACCTGGTGCAACATCCAAGGGTTTGGTGATTAATATGTTGCTCACGAGCCACAGGTTGGGATTACTGGTCAAGAGTATGTGGTTCAAATCAGCAGAAAGGAATATGGGAAGTCACTGGGGTCATCTCTAAAATCATTGATTTTTGCTATTTAATGGTTGACATATTGTTCATATACAACAGCAAGCATAGATGAACGTAACTGAAGTCAGCTGCATGAAAAATCTTATTAATTAACATGTGTTAATATGCACTGCTTGTACCATATAGTTGTGCTCTATGCAACTGCATTCCACATGCTCCCTGTTTCAGGCAGTTGCACCTATTGATGCAGGAAAACTCTGGACTACCACCACCTCTGAACAGGAAGATAGTGCCAGGGTAAATCACTGCAATACAGTTGTGCCAAAACTATTGGGAGAACATATCACTCTCAAGAAGAATGTTGGACACCAACTGAATTTTGAACATTTGTAGCATAATTGCATCCCAGTGCATGTGCAACTGCATCAATGTTAATGCACTGGCCACAATTATGTCAAGAGTATCTCCCTCTAATGACCTCAATTACACAAGAGTCATGGTAAAATATGGAATTATTACAAATTAATAAAACTTCCAATTTAGTGTAGAATCATCCTAAAGTATTGTAAACCTTGGATTCCCAAAGAATATAAAGTTCCTACAGGTGAACTTCATATAGTGAGGTTACCACCAAATATTTTGGTGTCCAGGGGAAAAGGGGTAGCTTAGTAGTTAGGTCAAAATACTCTGGCTTCATCATTTCTGGGTCATGTTAATTTAAATGCATCAACCAAACTGTTGATGAATATGTTTAATAGAAGCAGAACATAAGAAAATAAAGATTTTTATAATGGTGACCACATACTGCATGAATAACCCAAGTGTTCATTTCACAATAGAAGATAAAAGAAACCTGAAGCAAATTCAAAACGGAAGACAATAACTGCAGATGACATTATCTCCTCAATGAGATTTGGATTAAAATTATATATATAAAATGCCTTTAGGTATTTTTCGATCTGTTTTTAATCCCTGCTCGATTCCTTTCTCCAAGACCTTTATTAATTAAAACAAAACAGATTGACATCAAACTTTAGCAATTACGAATGATATCTCGATGGTCTACAACAAACAAAGCTGAATAAGATTAAGGTCTATCAATCCTTGCTGTAAGCCATTAAGATTGATTCACCACAAAGTGTCTAAAGGATAAGTGAAACATCAAGGCATCCATTGATTACACCCTAAGGGATTTTCTTGGTCATGATATCAAGAGAAATACTAATTTAGCAGGAGGAACATGCCACTTTTGCTACTTTAAAAAACAGCAGAATGGGAATTTAGGGATGGTGGCATACAGAGCATTTTGATCACCATCATAGCCCCTTTTTGTTGCCGTAACTGTAAAACATGCTATGTGTGCTGCACACCATTATTGTTAAGTGGGTATGAGAAGGATCCAAGAATCTTTGCATGCCAAAGAAATTCTCACCAAAAACATTTTTACATACAGTAGCTCCATTCTGTCCAAGGGTCTCCTGATGTTTTTGTTAATAAAGTTCTGAAAAAAAAAGTCATCAAAGCATGTTATTTTTACCTGTACTCATGGTTTTAAAGTGTCTGCTTGGCTGAGCTTCCAGAAAGATATGTTGCTAGGGAATGCTAGGCAAATTGCTAGGTTTTTCCCTTAGTGTCACCTTAAACTCAGAAACAAAGGTACTACATCATAGGCATTATGTCACTTCCCCTGCCAATGACATAGTACCTACATCATTAGCAGATAAAAAATATAAAGGCAGTACTTAACTCACAATCTTTAGCCACAGATTATAGATTCTACCATCCATGGCGCTTAAAGGGTTAAAAGATAAATACAAGTCATCATGATGATATCATTCATTTCTGAGTTCTTTTATTGTTCATGTAACACCTTGATTTGCATTGATCTGAAAGGCATTTCCCTATCCTGCAGTTTGTTGCATCTAAACTTTGGTCACGCTCACCGAAGCCTTATGTTTAGACTCAGTTCGTTAATCTAGAGAAAATTAAAATGTAAATGCCAATTATGCAAGGTTACTGACACGGCACACCGTAAAAAAGGTAACAGACTTTGAACTTTGATTTTTAAATATCACTTTTTCCTAACCAATGATTGCAAATCAGAGCATTGAACTGTAAAGGTAGAGACCAAAAGAGCCAAATGGCAGCTATCAAGTGATTAGGTCATGGGGCTAATTTTTCTTTCTTTGTTTTGATTTAAAAAATAAATAACCTTTTAAAATGTTTGTAAAGTTTGGACATATTCGGTTGATAAATAAAATAAACCATAGTGGTATCATAAAATTATGAGAACCATATAGACAGTATCTCCAGCCTATAAACCCTTTGTCTCAGAGCCTATAGTTGAACCTTGGTTTCAGATAATATAATGTATAGAACAAGAAATAATCAGGCCTGATGCTTTTATATTTTACAATAGGGGGTACCACAGTGACAACTAAAAAAGGACTGTACATGAAACCACTGCTCCTTGTGACTAAGCCTCCACATATGATATAACAGATCTCTGAGGTAATAGAAGGATTTAAAATAGTTTTTTAGAGTAGAATATGGTGGTGAGATCCAAATCTGCTTAGTAATAAGGACTAAAAAAAGCACAAATTAAGGGGGTTATTTATTAAAGGTCGGGATAAAAAAAAATCTCAAATGTTTTGAGATTTCATTTGCGCCAAAGCTGCAAAAAGCCAGAATTCAAAAATACTCAAGCTAAAACCTGTCAGGATAATGTAGAATTTAATGGTAGAGGTCCCTTCATCCATGTGAAGATGTTTTTAGTCTTCATGATTTTTGGGTTTTTACAGTGGTTTGCCTTTGAAGACAATTCAAGGTTTTTTTCACGATAACTTGGTCAATTTGAGTTTTCCCCCAATTGCATTCATTCCAGTTATTTTCATTCAGGTTTTTTTCATAAATAAGCAAACATTTGAGTTGTGAGTTTTTTCGAGGTAGAAAAAACCATAGGACGTGTTTTAACTTTATGGAATAAAGATCGAGTCTTATCTACGCCTGTGTGTCTCAGGAGTTCATGCTGATTTCACATTCATCTGCATCCCCGAGCAACGGGTTTGGGGTGCTGCACCTGAGCCACCATTTGTCATCAGTGAGTGTGAATTATATCCACTTTGTTTGATATATTTTGCCAAGTATGCTGTACCCACACCCAGGTCAAGCCTTGCATTGGTGAGCTCCAGTTATCACTTGCTGATTTTATATTTAACTTAGTGCTCGAAGATTCACTAGCCCGAGCTATTGATTTTCTTCAATCAGCAACCGTTTTACTATTGGATAGAGCCGTGGTGTTCTTTGTGTGTAGAAAAACCTCCCAAACTTCACAAACTCAACCTTTGATAAATAATGTGCCAATGTAGCATACAGATTCATTGTAATTAAGATAAAGTGGGTTATTTACTAAAACTCAAGTTTATCCAATTTTTTTTTTTTGCAAAGTTGACCTAATTCCCAACCACGAATTTAACTCATATATGAATAACTCTTCTTGAAAAAGTCGAAGTGCAAAAACATCATAACAAAATCTAGAGTCAATTTGAATTGTACAACTTTTTCAAAGGACATTCCGAAAATGATTAAATTGTTGCCACGAAAACTCGAATTTATTTATCATCGAATGAAAACCAGTGCAAGATCTCGATGTTGAGAAACGTCTTCAGGGACATCTGCCATTGACATCTATAGTACATGATCTCAACAGGTTTTAGATTATTTTCAGATTTATTTTCAGTATTCTAGCTTCGGGGTATAATAAAACTCCAAAAATTCAAGTTTGTTTTTTTCCTCTAAAAATGTGAGTTTTCCCCTTTAAAGACTCAACCAGAGCAATTTGAGGTTTAATAAAAAGCCGCCTTAATGTATTTCCCGGTATCAGAAAGTGGAATAACTTAAGGATAAGTATCAGTTAAAAGAAGAAGAATACTCCCTTCACCAATGGTTGTGGACTGTTTATACTTTTTGCCTATTTGTTGTAATTATGTTAAATTTATATTTCTTGTTATTTCTTCCTCAAAACAGGGAGACTAAAGATATTTCATGTGTGGTCCTTACTAGGTAGATAATTAGATCACCAGCAAACAACCCCCCTCCTTTGCCCTTTGTTTTGACTGTTTTATTAGTTGAAGTCTATTATGCACTGCAAATCAAATTATCTACCTTCCGAGACCAAACATGGAGTAGCTTCAGTATTCCCATTAACCCTGTTTAATACAAACCATTGATTGTTTTGTGATAAAAACAGTATTGAAAAAGTAAATTTAACATAATCCCTGCTCATTTTACTCATGTTGAACAGTGGGGGTATACTGATCTTTAGTAGCTCCCCATCATCTCGGCTGATCCCCTGCACATGCTTCTGGCTGCTGCCTGAGCTTAGTATAGTTTACTATATGCAACACATACAGGATACAATATAAAGGCAAATGAATTCAGATTTGCATAACACAGCTGCATAGCGCATTACATTCTTCTTCCAACATAAAAGCAACTTAATCCATGAGATTTACTGAAGTTTCAAATAAAAAATAAACCCAATGAGAGAATTTGTAGTAAAACCCTGAAATGTTTATATTCCAGACTACTGCTGCAATAATTGCACTAGAGGCTGTTTTCTGTATCTGAATTTCCTCTGCGGTGTTTCTTTTTGTTTCTGAATTGATATGCAAATGTAGCTGTCATAGGGATGTCAGGGGTCACTGAACACTTTAGTACTAACATGTGAAGACATACATTTTGCTTATGTATCTTTCTGTTTCACATGTATGACCCTGGCTTTTCTTACTAATCTTACTTTGTGCTGATATAATACTGGTGCAATAGCTAAATAATAAAAGGTAACTGAGCTTTGATAGATAGGAAAGATTCAGTGCCTGCTGTAAGATAACAATGGTTTATGTTACAATAGATCCGCCTACAATATGTCTGAGTCTCTGCATTGTTATAGTACAGGAAACACAAGTATACTGTCCTTGGCTGACATGATCTGCCCTTTTTATAAGCCATTAAAATAAAACTGGTCAACTTTGAAAGTTTCCATAAACAAAAAAAAAAGGAGTGTGTGTTCTATTGAGGTGTAACTTGCATTAAACACCAGAGTGTCTTCTATTCTAGTGTCAAACGTTTAATGGCCAGTCAAAGACTGGAGTTGATTTAAGGAACATTTTATGACCATTTCTGCCTTGTACACTAGCTGAGTTAACTTTAACAAATCATAGGGAAGTCTAAAAACCATCTCTTGTGAATCAATTTTGATTCCAAGTAAGGTGATCTGTGATCTATGTTCCTGCATAATCTGGCGGAAAGACCACAGGAGGTGCTGACATCTATCCAAGGAGGCTGGTCCCACAAAATGGAAATCATCCAAATGAGTGCAGACTCCACTCCGGCATCCTGTCACACCATTTATTGGAGAAATGTGCTCAAGACCCCACTGGGGGAAGGGGGTTGGGCGAGTTTTGTGGCAACAGTTTGGAGAAGGTCCTTATCTTCTTCAGCAGCATAAATATCTTTATATATGGTAAGGTCTATACAGAGTTGTTTTGCAGATATATAGATGAGCACTTTGAGATGAACTGGCACCCTGATGAATGGAAGAAAATTCCACACATCATTTCAACATCTAGCGGAAAGCCTTGTCAGATTAAATTTAGTGATGGGCGAATTTATTCACTTTTTGCGGGGAATTTTTTGGCAAAAAAACGCAAATTTGCCCAACACTAATTAAATTATGTTTTAGTAGGAGAGAGAGGGCCAAATTAATTTTAATATATAGGGGTTTTGAAAGAGATGTTGGAAAAAATAGGTATCCAAGTACATGTATGTTCTGGAGAGCGTGGGTTAGCATTTCTTGATTCTTTGGCAACTATGTTATTAGTGTTGTATTATTCTCTATCATCATTGGATACTTGCATTCATTACTAAAAAGTATGCTACAAAGTATATATGAAATATGAATCTCTCAATAATCTCTGCTGTTATTTTCTCTCAAAGTTTTTGAATTCTAAAATACAAAATACAGTAGGTCTTGGTCTTTTCTGCTGGCCTGCTGCTTGTAATGTAGCACTAATTTCATGGCAACAGGGTTGCATTGCTTTTAACTGCAATCAATACCAATAGTGGCTCTTTGATATAAAACAATGTACTGTAAAGATAGAGAGCTTTTTGTAAATCAAGCAACATTTCATGCTTCTTATATTGGCAATGTGGCAGTTTATGCTAATTAAAAAGTATGTTTTATCTTGTAGAACGAAGCTATCAACAAGTAGTTTTCTAGTCCAGTGAATGAAAATTGATTTTTCTCTAGGTGAACAAAAAATCAACACTTTGTGAATACGAAATGCAAAACAATGCTCAACAAAGAAATCTGATGTTTAGCCAGTTGAATCCACCTTTCTATAAAACTTTGGCCAATACTTGCATATAGCGGGAAGGTCAGTGTCTGCTTTCCGTAATTGAAATGGAAGGGAAGGTCTGTAATTGACCATGTTTTTTATTACAATGGAGAGAGTCTGTTTGTTGAATAATTATGAATAATAGATACTCAGAAGCTCCATTCGTTTATTTCATTATGCATTTCCCTACGGTGAAACAGCTTCTAAATGGGTGCCTAGCATGTTTTCCTGAAGAGCTTGGCATAATACACTTTATACCTTTTATCTAGCTATTCTTGTCATTCATTAAAAATTCAGTAGTCTTCATGCGTTACCATCAACAGCAAGTGTACATAGTGTGACGTTTAAATTTGTCTTTCTAAAAATAGATGTGCTGTGACTTCTCTTACATTTATGACTATGGAATTATGGAATAAGTCCTTGTTATTTCCTAAGGCCGACAAGGAGTGGCCCTGTAGTTAGGACCCATTGCAAATGCTTCTTTCTTCTATCCCAAACAAAGCTGTGGCTATGATTAGTGCTGATCTGTTCTGTTTTACTCTGCTGAAAAACTTACCACTGGAAAATTTCTGAAATGCAGTGAGTTTAATGGGAATTTTTTTCCCTGTAGCTTTTTGTGCAAAACACATTGGTCAATGGGTTTTGTTTGCAGCTGCTCTTTTTCAACACAAAATATATTGACATCAATGGGCATTCGTTCTTGGTGACTTTTCTCACTCAAAATACAATTAAAGCCAATTGGTGTTTTTATGTAAAATGTATTGTGATCAATGGACGTTTTGTCGCAACAAATTTTTGTGGTCAAAAATCGAATGCTGAAATTTGGCTGCAGTTTCATATAATATTCACTGATAGCAAAATGTGGAATTTGACATTGAATTCATACCTGGCAAAAAATCTTTTATTATTACCAAAAGATGGAAGATATATAGTAACTCTTACTATATGTATATTTTATATTATTATATGTTTATATATTAATTAATAATGTATTATTTTGCTTGGTTGGCCTTGGGATTTATGTCACCTGCTTTTGCTATTCTGGCACAGAATTATGGAAATATTTCATGTTCACATTATGGGGCAGAGGTAACAACATTTTTATTCAAGCTTATAGTTTCCGAAACTCAAGATTTAGTAAGTGCAAAAAAAACTTGAAAACATTAATTAAAAATAAATTGGTAGCTCACTTGGAAGAGTATTTTCTAAATTCAAGCTCTTTAAACTTTTTTTTCAATAAATAAAAATGTTGCAGACTTATTGAAAATGAAGACTAGACTTTTTCTTACTATGATGACGTTCTGATTCATGCAACCAGGGTTTTAGTTTCTCCTAAATAAGTGCACAATCAAGTTTCACAAGTTTTTCTTTTTTGGAACGCATGAATAAAGCAGAAGCTCAACAGTAAAACTTTTGGGTCCGGTTACCAAGTCCCAGAACATTAGCCAGGGGATCAGTAAACCGAAAGAAAATAAATGGACTGGAACAGTGAAAGATTCTAACAAATGGACAATGTAAAATAATAAAGTAAACATTTATTTAAAAGCCTAATGTTTTTATTGGGTATGTTGTTTAACTAAATCTTTACAATATTATTTACTATATTATTTTATATAATTGATGGAAACACTTCTGGGTGTGCCAGTCTATATATGCCAACAATTGACCCTATATAGTCTTTAACCTGTCTTAAAATTATACTTTTTTTGCTCAGTTTGATCAAAAAAATTATAAAGAAAACAATATACTTTAATTAAAACATGTGTACTTTTTTATAAGAAACCTGACTGTATGCAGTGAAATTTTCCCTTCATTTACTGCTGTGGATAGGAATTGTCAGATGGTCCCTAACTGCTGAGCAGGGAAACAATCATACTTATGAACAGCAGGGGGAGCCCTCACCTTACTTCTCAGCCATGCAGAACGCAAGCAGCTTTATTTATGACGATCCGTAAGCAGCCCAGACCACACTGAGCATGTGCACAGTCTTAGTCTTGCAAAGATTTTTAACAAAGTTACAAGATGTGTAAAAAATGTGTACTTTTTTATAAGAAACCTGACTGTATGCAGTGAAATTCTCCCTTCATTTATTGCTGTGGATAAGAATTGTCAGATGGTCCCTAACTGCTGGGCAGGGAAACAATCATACTTATGAACAGCAGGGGGAGCCCCTGCCTTACTTCCCAGCCATGCAGAACTCAAGCAGCTTTGTTTATGACGATCCCTAAGCAGCCCAGACCACACTGAGCATGTGCACAGTCTTAGTCTTGCAAAGATTTTTAACAAAGTTACAAGATGGTGTCCCCCTGTAGCCAACTTTGAAAGCATAAATTATTTGTTTGATTAGGCTTGTGGTGCAGAAAGTTCATGTTTATATTTAGTATACAAAATACAGCATTTTTAGCCTTATTCTATTTTAGACTTTACATGCCCTTTAATCTATTGTTCCTGCATTTATCCATAAGTCCAAGACAAAAAGCAGAGGTGTAACAGCACAAGTAGCTGTTTTTTTCTTATCAAATTAGATATTTCGGTTTGTGATGCCAGTCACACAGGTGGCATTAATTAGGAACATTCCCAAAATGTAGTGATAATGAAATGAGAACATGGAACTGAACATCTAAAAAATATGAAATAATTAATAACACTGCATTGTTTATAAGTTACATTAAAAGAGCAACAGAACATTATATTAGTCAAGTTTTATGTGATTGTAGAAGTTGGCAGCAATAGGGTAATAACTGGGAAGCATTGCCATATCAGATGGAATGTAGGAGGTTGCATAGATGAGGGTGGCTCAACCAGCTTAGATTCTCTCAAGCTTTTATTAAGCATTAAATATAGAAAGCCAGATGGCATTTAACTTAGCTAAGTAATAAATCAGCAACAGATGCCCTTGTGTTGTTTTTAGGTTGACAAATTTTTACTTTCATTTTGTCCTGTATATATTTTTTTGTGTGTGTTTTTCATGCACTTTTCATATATAGAAATCGAACCTTCCATTATAAGGGGGTACAGTATATTAAAGTGTTAATGATTATGGATCCATAATTCAAATCTGCTTCAAATTTGGAATGCAGAGCTATGCTGAAAGTTTATTCTTTTTGAAGTCATATTGTGGTCTTCTAATATGGGTGTTTTTGAAGGTTTATTTCAGCCTTTAGGTTGATTGAATGCATTTGATAAGAATTGTAGTTTTTCACTGCAAGTAATACTGATCAATAAATATGAGCATTAATTCGCAAGGGTGATCTAAAAAATGATTCATAAAAAAAGTTCTGCCCACTGGGTGATACCTTCACACATTTGATGAGTTCCCAAACTAAACTGGCCTACTTATGGATTACCAGTAAGAAAACACATACATGTTTGGGGTCACCCCTGTAATCACAATCCTTCTTTGGGGGATTGCTCTTGGCTTTCCTTAATTCTTTGGTGGCTCAGACTCTTTTGGTCAAAGGCTCCCTCTGCTCCTTGCAGTGGCAGGCAGCACCCCAGCCCCTCTTGGGGTTCCTACCACATAAAAGTATCCTTAATGCATTAACTTCACTTTTTAGGCCATCTTTCTTAAATATTGGGTTATATATTGTATATAAGATTGAAGCTCCCACCCATTTGGTGATTACCTGTGGTTGCCTTGTGCTTCTGCACCTTAAGTATGGCCTGACTCTATCACACCAGATAATGCAAAGAGTCTAGAAAGCTAAAAATTGTCTAATAAGAACACACTGAATAGAGAAGTACACATAAATGTGTTAAAATTAACTCATATGTAAATGTTGATCCTAAACTGAAGCCACTATTGATGACTGGGGACACTGGACTATGTGCATCTCAACTGCTAGTGCCAGGGATAAGGGATATATGGGAGTATCTGCAGTGAAACTGGAGAGGAGATTAAATAGATAACAGACACATTTGAAATACCCAGAGAATAGCTTTCATATGAACTGTTTTTGCATGGTAGTCATTGTTCACAATGACATATAGGGGCAGATTTACTAAGCTCGAGTGAATAGTTCAAATCCAAAAATATTCAAATTTCGAAGTAATTTTTTGGGTACTTCGACCATCGAATTGGTTAAATTCGATCAAATTGAATGATTCGTACGATTTGAAATAAAAATCGTTCGACCATTCACTAATCAAATTACTGTCTCTTTAAAAAATCCTTTGACTAAATACTTTGCCAAATAAATGCTACCGAATTGAATGTTAGCCTATGGGGACATTGTAGATAGGGTTTGGGCACTTTTTATGATCGAATAAAAATCATTCGATTGATCGCTTAAAATCGTTCGAATCGTTTGATTTGAACGATTTTTATTTTATTATTCGATCGGACATTTTGCGCTAAAATCCTTCGAATTCGATATTCAAATTCGAAGGATTTTACTTCGATGGTCGAATTCGACCCTTGATAAATCTGCCCCCTAGCGTACCAGTTAAACAATACAAAGCTGTCTTTGTTGTTTATCCATACTAACAAAAATGCCCATTTTGTGTTTTTATTTGAAGAGGTAGATTTGAAAACTTCTGCATATACACTTATTTTCAAGCACGTATCTTTGCTTGCCCAATTAAGTTAAGCTTTCTTTTTGTGGGGATCAAATAATAAAACGGACAAAAGAAAATAGCTGTATCAACCTACATCCAGGGTGGGCATCCACTTTGAGTTAGTCATTTGGTGAGGTCACCAATATAGTCCTTACCCAATGTAATTTTAAAACCTGCTTGAAAGATATTTGGCCTTTGTTCAGCCAGATGTTAGTAGGGCAGGTGCTCCCATTGACCCCATAGATGGGTTCATAAGCTGTCACTTCAGATTGGAGGGACAAAGTCAGCACCCTTTATCAAGCTTTTTATGGTCAGCTTAAGTATAACTTATTGCTGGAAAACATCAATTAATGGTGCTGCTCCTGCAGGATCCTGCACTGAAATTATTTTTTTAAAAGAGCAAACAGATTTTTTTATATTTAATTTTGAAATTTGGCATGGGGCTAGACATAATGTCCATTTCCCAGGTACCCCCTACCATATGAGTCTGAGAATCTTCAGTCACTCTTTACTGCTACAGTGCAAGTTGGAGTTATATCGCTGCCCTAGCTTCTCCCCCCAGCATCCCATCAGCAGCCTATCAACAGAACAATGGACAGCTAATCAGATAGCTCCTAGACACCTCTGCAGGTTTGCATCATGTACATTGCTAGCCCCACATAGTGGTAGACATGAGAATAGCATCCAAGCAGGAAAAACCCTGCTTTTACCTGCAATTCTCAATGTCTACCATAAGGTGAGGATAGGGAATACAAATTGGGTCATATTGAAGTACAATGAGAAGGGGAGAAACAATAACCGTCTCAAAGCAGTCCCATCCTGAAGTGCTGGCTTCTTAAAGTTCTGAATCACGCACAATGTATTGAGATGGCTGCCTCCACTCCAATATTAAAGCTAAAAATATAAGTTTGTTGGTTCAAGATTAACATTTTAAATGGTAGAGTAAATGATTTGCAATGAAAACAATATAATTTAGAAATAAAAGGTAAACCATAAAAATTATGACATGATCCCTTTAAGAAGAATGTAGTTTAATTGAAATCAAGGGAAAAGGAAACATATATTTAAAAAAGGGTAGATAAAAAGATAAAACAGGATGTTTAGAAAGTGAAAAGAGAATATTAGAGAGAAGATATCCAAATATAAAGTAGAGAAGGGAGAGAGGTTGACATTTGAAGATTTTCAGTTTAAATATGGGGAGAGCAGACAACTGAAAACTAAAATAAATAGATAGGGAACAGAAAATTGGAGTGAAAAGAAGAGGTAGGTGGAAGTAACTGAAGGCATTCAAGTCTGTAAGTTATAGTAGACAGCAAGTCATTTTACTTCTCTGTTTAGCATGGGGAATGTGATATTTTAAACCATATTCTTCATTTAAAGATTTATATATTTGAATGGCAAATAAATGAGTTTTATTCATGAACAAATGATTTCTATTTGTTTTTTCATTTCAGAGTTGGAACAAGTCATATTTTTGAGCAGGAGCCAAATGTTTTATTTCTTGAGTCCTGCTGAGCTACTAAAAATAATGTTTGCATCGGTTAATTACAGAATTATACTTTAAATAATTAGAGGCATTGTTTAATCCGATGCAGTATTTTTTTATTACTCTATATTTGAAATATATGAGATGTTTTATATTTTCTACTATGTATAATCTATAGGCCTGGGTTACCAGGAAACTTTTTCAGTTCTAAATAACCTTGAATCTAATTGAACATTATTACATTGCCAGACAGGGGATAAATGAACCAACCGTCCAGAAAACGCTTAGATGTGTGAAATGCTATTATATTTATCACTTTCCCATACCTTATTCCATCTCACATTCATTAATTAAAGCCCAAGACTGAAGCTAAGCTATACCCAATGTCATTTTAATTGATTTCTTTAATTTCTCAAATTTAATAAAAAATGTAGGCCATTATGGAAAAAATAGGCAAAATGTATAATTACCAGAGTTTAGTTCTCCTGTTGTTATTATAGTTTAGAAATGATAGTGGTCTCAAGAAAAAGAAGGCATGAATTAAATGAGTATTACAAGACATTTTAAATAACAGTGGAAAATCATCTTGAGTAACATGTAGATGCATTACAACAGAGTTACTACAGGTTTATACACTTGAGGAAAAATGTTAAATTGTTCATGGTATCTGTGATTCTATGTCCAATAACTTCCACAAAAGCCTCTTACAGTCACTTTGATTTTAGTTTGGATCTTGTTGTCCTCTATACAGAGGGATCAAGGTAGCCTTCTATAGGTCACTTGGTAAGTACAGGGCCCCATCTGCCCTTGCATGTGTTCCCTACTTTATACGAATGAATGATGCTCAAGTTAGGATATGGATAGGGGGTGGGTTGTGGGATGCCTATGTGCCTATGTGCCTTTCCCTTTCTTTCCTGCCCCTCATGAATACAGCACTGATAAACACTAGTTTCATTGGGGAGATGTAGATCTTTGCACTGTTTTGGAGCATGGAGACCTGCCACAATTCTTCTATGAGCAGGGCAGGATGCAAAATGCAAAACTCAAGGTGGCTTACACTTATTTTTTTATACTGCAACCTGCCCTATATAGAATAAATTAACCCTTAAAGCTTTAGGTTCTGCATTGTGACACAGTGCTATAAGGTGCTGATTTATTATTATTTGATGGTTGGGTGTATTTTGAAACTCTTTTTTTTTTTCGATGCCCATGCTTTTTTTTTTTATAGAAAAAATTAAAAATGTTCTACCTAAACCTAGGCACGCTTTTTCTTTTTTTTTTTTTTTTTTAAAAAAACAACACAATTTTGGAGTAAAATGCCCACACATGGAAAAGAAAAAAATAATAGATGCAAGGAAACGTAAGCAAATTAACATGTGGAGGCCTATTTATCAAAGAAAGAAAGAGTTGAGTGTTTTTAGAGGTTTTTGAAACCATGACTAAACTCACATTTATTAATAGAACCAAATCAAAAAAGTATGAATGGAAAATAATGTTGAAAAATTTGCTAAAAAA
The DNA here is from genome assembly GCF_017654675.1 of Xenopus laevis. NCBI lineage: Eukaryota > Metazoa > Chordata > Amphibia > Anura > Pipidae > Xenopus > Xenopus laevis. The sequence goes on from NC_054373.1 coordinate 20,743,243, forward strand.
TATGAATACCTCGATACCCTCTAAAAAATGTTGTTTTTTTCAGACAATTCCTAGCGAAAAAAAAATATCAAAACCTCTAAAAGTCCAAATTGATTTAAAATGGTCCAACAGGATCAGCACAGCTCCCGTTGACTTCTTTAGGACCTCAACAACTTTCAGCTTGAGAAGATTGCAAATATATTTGAGAATATTTTTTATGATAAGTGGAATAGTGATTTTCTTGAATATGGTGCCAAAACTTACAAGCACTGCCCAGTGATTATTATCGCTTACCTGGTAAACTGGGCCAGGCTCCGGTTTTGATTCAGGGTACTTCTGCCATCTTCTTCTTCTGGATATTCTTCTACAATGGGCATGCATAGTTGAGTGAGAAACCAATGTTAGAAGCAAGTAGTCAACTTTTCACTCTACTGCACATGTGCACTGGCCCTGGACTGAAGAGAAGAAAGAAGCAAAAGAAGATGACAATATGTTACTCCTACAGAAATACTCTGGGCTCGTGTTCAGGAGCACTACCAGGGTATCAGCTAAGTTATATAATCATCGAGTGGGTGCCTAAAATTCCCTTCTGCAAGCCTATAGTTGTATACAGTATGAAATAAACCGTGTTGATGAAAGAAAACAGACTATAAGTGTGATTTCTTTTTATTGCCATAACTATGTAAACTCAGCAAATGATGATAACATCTGAATATTAATATTACTTTTTACAAGTACTAAATCATGTATCCAGATGGTCTTAGCATACGGTGACCCCGAGATATAACTAAAAGGATTTTAACCACAGGATATAAAGCACCACATACCACTCCAAACAACACTGACCTTAGCAAAAACAGACACATTTTGCCTTAAGGTATCATCTGTTGGTTTGGCTGCATATCAGTAGCAGTAAGCAAACAACAAAGCACAAAGCTAGAAGAAGGTTTACATGGCACAATCGCTTCTTGTAAATCATTTGGAATATTTTAAAAGCAAACTAAAGAAAGGACAAAATAAATATGTTCTCCTGATATGAAAATATTAGATAAAGAGCAATTTTTTTTGCCAGATGAGCTCATTTCAATTGAATGATTTACACAACTCTTTCAGACAAACAAAAAACAGGTCTAGTCTCAATTGTTTGCTTCTCATCTTGATTCTTGGAATCATTCCCCAACAAACAAGCTTCTGATGGAAGTAAATAAGGACACAATGCAAGGCAAACCTCAGAACCTTCTGTTCCAAGACATAAAGAAAGAATCTTGATTAATATTACGTTTAGGTGTAAATATGTGTTCAACTGACAATGTAATGGATAATGTCTATTTGATTAGATTAGTGTTAAAGTTGCTTTTTCAATGACTTAATGGAAAATATTTCACTTTACCTCCTCCCAGTCATTGGATTCTGGCTGTGTGTGTGGCAGAAAATTAGGCTTGATCCGTGGTCCTTATCTAAATCATTAATTATTGCTTTATAGGGTAGGGAAATAAGAAAAGCCAAAGGGATAGTATAATCATATGCTTTTATAGACGTCAGTTGGCTGACATTTTATAGCTCAAGCCAGATAGATTAGAGAAGTAGCAATCCTACATGATTTTGTTAATTGTCTTGTCTCTCTTCCACTGTTACCATGTAAATAAATTATGTAGTTGTGATTTTATAGCTGGGTGATATGATATTAATTAGCAAATAAATAAAAACCTGCTAAAATTAAAATGATCATAAATTTTAATAACATCTTATTCACTTATAATCTGCTTGAAGGCAGCATGTGTTTTTCTTACTCAAAATAATGACTTTTTGAGCATTGGAGCAAACTATAAAATGTACTTTTTTCCCAAGTCACAAAGCTGGAGATTTTGAAAATGTCTAAAAATGACATTCAAAGGACATAACATAACCAGGGACCACTGACTCATGCTCTTTTCGAGGTGAGACTTCAGTTAGAATCACTAGTGAGTAAATTTCTCATATGTATAGGGAAACGGAAAGACGAAGGGGTAAATTTACTTATGGTCGAATATCGAGGGTTAATTAACCCTCGATATTCGACTGCCGAATTGAAATCCTTCAACTTTGAATATCGAAGTCGAAGGATTAACCGCAAATAGTTTGATCGAATGATTGAACGAAAAATTGTTCGATCGAACGATTAAATCCTTCGAATCGTTCGATTCTAAGGATCTTAATCCATCGATCGAACGATTTTTCTTCGACCTAAAAATTGTTCCAAAGCCTATGGGAACCTTCCCCAGGGGCTAACATTGACTTCAGTAGGTTTTTGGTGGCGAACTAGGAGGTCAAAGTTTTTTTTAAAGAGACAGTACTTCGACTATCGAATGGTCGAATAGTCGAACAATTTTTAGTCGAAGTTGTAGTCGAAGGTCGAAGTAGCCAATTCGATGGTCAATGTTTTTTTATTCTATTCCTTCACTCGAACTAAGGAAATGGGCCCCGAAATGTGGCTGTAACTTTTTAGAAATTCAGACTGAACCCCATTTAAGGTTGCCTTTTTCTAGAGAAAATACCGGGGTGATTAGGTGAAGGAGGAGTGGGGCCAGTATAGGATGACCCTATGACCTAGAAGGGGAGTGGCTATGATGTGGGATCCTGAATGGGGGGAAGAGAGTGTGCCAATAGGAAGGGGTTAGAGGAGAAGTGGAAAGAGATAGATTGTGAGGAAACTGGAGGAGGCTAGGAGAAGAACCACTAAGATTACAAATTTCCCAGCAAATTTACCTTAGCTGGTATATTACTGGCTATGCTGTTGAGATACCAGCCGAGAGGGAACCCTGCCCTCTTAAGATATATGTCAGGGAGACCAGTGTTTTTGGTCTTTTGTGTAGGCTAATGAGGGACTAAGTATGTCAGAAATTAAAGCCAAAGAAAACACAAAGAAACTAAGGGAGAACATACAGTAACAAATATATAATTATATAATTATAGCAGTGGACCACAGATACTGGGTATTTGTGATTAAGGGAATGTTTCCCAAAACGCTGTTACCCTAATGTTGCAATACACTTCTTCAAACTTTTCCTGAGTGCCGCCTGAATTGCTCATTTGCACCTATACAGTGTATACAGTCTATATAGACTCCTACCTTCATTTTCCCCTATTGTGCAATTATTTTATGGCTGCACATTTGTAAAACTGTTTAAAGACTCTGGAACTGACTCATTTGTCCAAAATGAGCAGCTTGTCAAATTCTTTTTTCTCATCTCTGAACATAATCAATGTACAATCATATAATACTGCGGAACAAATGCTTCTATCGGGATATTGGCACTTGTTGTTAGAGGGTCACTTTGGGTTATGACAGTCATTGGTAATATTTTTAATACAATTTAATATTGATTTCTACAGCATAATAATCTAGCCAAAAAAGACCAAAACATGCCAGTGTTTCCCAAACTGTAGGGCTGGTCTCCCTTGGGGAACTATAACCGTTGCTGGGATGACCAGTCCAAATACTCTTATGGAGCATATTTGGATAGGATATCTTTTTCTGTCCTACATACTCCTCCTGTAAGGCCATATTGAAGGTCAATAGGAGCAATATTTTTGGTGAACTTCCTTTAAACTGACATAAAAAGGCTTACTTATGTCACGCACAACATATATACATATTAGAGCTCATTTACTAATGCAAATCACACAAAAAAGTATGTTTTTTTTTTTAAACTACAAGGCAGCATAACTGCAGGTGTAACTTGCACATGACTTTGCATTGTGGATGCAAATAAGCATCTAGTTTGGTAAATGACAATGTTCTTTTCTAGTTTTCATGGGGGTCAGTGTGGGAGGATAATGTGGGAGTAGGGAGGAATAGGGAACCATTTCCAGGGCAAAACTGGAAACTATGTTATCATGTTCTACATAAGGAGCAAGTCAGTTGTATGTAGGTGTAGAATGCCAAGGGAGCCATAGACATAACACCTTCTCAAGACAGGTAGAGGTATGGGATCCATTATCCAGAAAAATCTGAATTACGGGAAGACCATTTGTCATCAAATCAAATCAAAACAATTAAAATGTTTATGATAATTATCTTTTTCCCTATAATAACAAAACAGTACTATGTAATTGATCTTAGATAGGGATGGGCGAATTTGAGCTGTTTAGTTTCGACCAAAAATTCGCCGCTGGCGAATTGTCGCCGATGTCCATTAAAGTCTATGGGTATCAAAAAAATGTTGTTGTGCGGTGAAATTTTTTTTGACGCGCGTATTTTTTGCGAAACAAGGCGAAAAAATTGGCCCATCCCTAATAATGAATCCTTTTTGGTACCAAAACAAATCCATTGGGTTCAATTCATGTTAAATAATTTTTTAGTACATTTTTATTAAGCCATGGTGTGCTCCCACAACGTTTCCTTTTTGCATTTTTCAATTATTTTTTAGTAGACAAGGTATGGTGATCCAATTTACAGAAAGATCCCTTATCTGGAATCCTAGGTCCCAAACATTCTGGCTAACAGGTCCCATACCTGTATTCATTCCAGGGCTCCCTCATATCTATGTACCCTGTACTTTGCACCTTAAGTAGCAAAGCAGGCATAGCTAGCACAAGTATAGGGAAGTATGTGTAGATGAAAGTACAGGTATGGGACCTGTTATCCAGAATACTCGGGACCTGGGGTTTTCCGGATAACAGATCTTTCTGTAATTTGGGTCTTCATGCCTTCTGTCTACTAGAAATTCATTTAAACATTAAATAAACCCAATAGGCTGGTTTTGCTTCCAATAAGGATTAATTATTTTTTAGTTGGGATCAAGTAGAATCTACGGTTTTATTATTACAGAGAAAAAGGAAATCATTTTTAAAAATTTGGATTATTTGGATAAAATTCTGAGCTTTCTTGATATTGGGTTTCCGGATAAGGGATCCTATACCTGTATTTTTATACAGGTAGGGGGTCCGTTACCTGGAAACCCATTATCCATAAATCTCCAAATTATGAGAAAGGCATTTCCCATAGTCTTCATAATAGTCAAATAATTCTTATTTTTAAAAATTATTTCCTTTTTCTCTGTAATAATAAAACATTACCTTGTACTGGAGCCATACTTAGATATAATTAATCCTTATTGGAGGCAAAACTATCCTATTGAGTTTATTTAATGCTTAAATTACTTTTGATTTGACTTTAAGTATGGGGATCCAAACTATAGAAAGATCCTTAAACATTCTATATAACGGAGGTCGCATACTTGCAAATAGCATTTGTACAGGCAATTACTTGCTCTTCTGCTTGTATTTAAAAAATCCTATTCTATAACGGAGCCTTAAAAGCCTATTCAATTTTCGCTGTATTTCCCGCCATACAGAAATATATATCTAATGTTCAACCTGAAGGCATTTGCTGGAAAGTTAATTAAGGTCAGTGCAAATGACTGCGGAAATGCAAACGGAGGAACAAATGTGCAATCTGTGAAGGTAATCATACAACGAATCACTGTTTTCATAAGCCAAAAATCCACAGCACAAATATTATGAAGATATTTACAAACTAATGGTACAGAAACCAGTTAAGCGAGCGAAAATATTTTATTTGCAATTCTCTAAACTTCTGTTGTCATGGGGATGCCAAATCTCTCTTCGTGGTTTTTACTAACTCTTGTTGCTCTATTCTTAGGCTTCTTTGATTAAAAAAGCAAAAAAACAAAACATTATTGAAGCTATTTATAGGTGCTACCATAGGTTAACATTATTCTCTCTCTCCATTATATCTATTCCAGAAAAACCATCTAAAGAGCGCTTTATGTATGGGCGTTTTACCTGCATTTTCAGTCTGACCTATAGATCTATACCCATTGGAGCACACTTAAATGCTGAGAGCACAGGAGTGCACTTAAACAATGGACACAAATCCGCATCAGCATTCTAGTGCGTTCTCATAAACCCATACGCAAGACTGAAAACCATTAACTCCTGCACTGTTGTGCATGACAAATGGCAGCTAAAAACACCCACGTGTAAGGGCCTAATGGAACAGAGAAACATCAGAGAAAATTCCTGTTTTCTCTCTTCTAAGTTGATAGGAAACAGGGCAAGAGAGCAGAACCAAAGATGCTGTGGGCAGCTATGGAAATGGAGCTCACCACTGTGCGCACTGCGTATAAATCATCAGCACAGGATTATGCTGAATTTATCTACATTAGATGGTGAAAATGTGCCAACTCTGGAAAATTAAAAAGGCAGATATGAATGGGATGATTAATGATGAATGTTATATTAGCAGTGTTTATATTTTAAGTTCTATATATTCTGATAAAAACTTCCTTCTAAGGTTAGTTCCATTGGGAACTTTGAAGTACAGGTATGGGACCTGTTATACAGAATGCCTGAGACCTGGGATTTTTCGAATCTTTCTGTTATTTGGATAACCATACTTTAGGAGGTACATTTATTAAGGGTCAATTCATGAGTTTTTTTTCAACTCCCTTAAATTCTAATTAATTCTAAATTCGACTTGGGGAGATTTATTAAAAAAATGAAATTTGTAAAAGTCGGACAAATTTAAACAACCTGAAAACTCGATCAAACTCGGTTCGAGTTTTTTCTCCAATAAAAAAATTGGATTTCAGGAAGACTACAAACAACTCCAAATTGACCCTTGGACCTCTCCCATTGACGTAAACAGTAATTTGGCAGGTTTTAGGTAAATAGTCAAATTCTAATTCTTAGAGGGCAAGAGTATGAAAATCTAATTGAAATTGTTTTTTTTAGAAAAAACTCATATCGAGTTTGGATAATTCCCTAGTCAAATTTGACAGTTTTGACCATAACATTTTTTTTGAAAATTCTAATTTTCAATTTGACCCTTAATAAATCTGCCCCTAGGTCTACTAGAAAATCATGTAAACATTAAAGGAAAACCATACCCCCCAAACAATGTAGGTCTCTATAAAAAGATATTGCATAAAACAGCTCATATGTAAAATCCTGCTTCATGTTAATAAACCATTATCATAATAATATACTTTTCTAGTAGTATGTGCCATTGGGTAATCATAAATAGAAAATTGCCATTTTAAAAAAAGGGCCGGCTCCTGGGATCGTAGGATTCACTGTACTCACAACCATACCAACAAACCATACATGTTAGGTCACATGAGCCAATTAACAGACAGAGTTGTGTCTTTTGCTTCCACACTTCTTCCTGTTACAGTTAGAGCTGCAGTATTTCTGTTCAGGTGATCTCTGAGGCAGCACACAGACCATCACAAAATGGTGGCTCAAGGCAAGAGATGTAAAAGGGCAATATTTACTTAAATATATATTCCAGTTTGGTAAGATTCTTTAATTTGCCACTTAATATGATATGAACTATCTGTTGCTTAAGTATTCATTTTGGGGGTATAGTTTTCCTTTAAATAACCCCAATAGACTTTTTACTTCAAATAAGGATTAATTATATCTTTAAATCAAGTACAAGCTACTGTTTAATTATTACATAGAAAAAAGAAATCATTTTTAAAAATTTGAATTATTTGATTAAAATGGAGATGGCTTTCCTGTAATTCGGTGGTTTCTGGATTAAGGATTTTTTTGGATAATGGATCCCTTACATGTTTATATGATTAAACTGTACACCTGTTGATGGGGAGGCTAAGCCTCCTTAAATCTTCATTATCCTCCACCAGTGTTCCATGATAGGTTTTTTACGATACAGACAGGCTTCTTGATCAGGAACCGCATTGTATGAGTGCATGAAAGCACCTTAAATGTTTCAAAGCTAGGCAGTCTATATGAGTTGACTAAAGGGCCATATAAAGGCTGATAAAAGGAGGCAACTTGGCTTCTCCAGACAGAGCCAGTAGCTTATTGTTCAGTGCATGGGACCCTCTTGACTGCCTGCCAGATCCATATCTGTCTTAAACTGGGCAGACACTGTCACGTTAGAAAGACTAGTTGGGTGGGGACTGCATTGATGTGCTGATATGGTCTCCAAAAAGATCATGCTAGGTCCCAGTTATGATCTGACCATTTTTTCAAGGGCCAACCACTGATATCCCCCTTTTTTAATGTAGTACATTGGTGCCAAATTGGGTAAAGATACAGTTGTTTTGTGACCTTGTATAAAGTTTATTCCCAGCTCTTGCCTCATTGTATTTTGCCTTGTGCTTAACATTGATTACTAGGCTTGCCATCTGTTTTTACCTGGACAGCCCATTTTTCAGAAGGACTGCCCAGGTCAAAACCAACTGCTCAGTTTTCCAAATTAGCAAAATTTGGGCAATCAGTGATCACCAATTCAAAGCCCCACCCCATGATGTCAGTGATCCACCCACAACATCACACGGCCCCGAAAGGTGGCAACCCTATTTATGATTCTGTAAGTACAGGTATAGGATCCCTTATCCGGAAACCCGATATACGGAAAGCTCAGAATTCCCGGAATGACTGTCTCCCATAGACTCCATTTTATCCAAATAACCCAAATTTTTAAAAATGATTTTCTTTTTCTCTGTAATAATAAAACAGTAGCTTGTACTTGATCCCAACTAAGATATAATTAATCCTTATTGGAAGTAAAACCAGCCTATTGGGTTTATTTAATCTTTAAATGGATTTCTAATAGACATAAGGCATGAAGACCCAAATTATGGAAAGATCCGTTATCCGGAAAACCCCAGGTCCCGTGCATTCTGGATAACAGGTCCCATACCTGTACTAGTAAGTCTTTTCAGGAATTACAGGGTTAAGTGAGATCTTGCACTGAAGGCAGATTCTTATCCGCAATAGTCTGCCTGGCGTTGTTCCGGTTACTCCAGGTGTCAGAGAGCAACCTATATATAACAAACATGCATAAAATAGCCACACTCATATGCTATTTATTTAATGAAGATATAATTAATTATAGATAAAATAATTTGTGGCACAGTATAACTAAAATCATTTTCAGTATTATGCTTTAAAGCTCATCATATACATCAGATCTAGAGAGTTTTTTTAAAATCTCAGGTTTTATTACCATAAAGGGGAAAAAGTCAACCCACTCCAAATAAAAGAAATCCACATTTTCAAGAGTTATTACAGTTAACTGCTTCCCTTACGTGCCGGCATTATTAGGTCACAAAGAAGGATTTTTGCTGCAGAGCTCCCTCTTCAGTCTTCTTGTGAATATACAATTTTTCCCACTGAAAATGTAATTACATTTTATAGATGTATTTTATAATCATGCTGTAATTTGTACAATATTCAGTTTTTTTCCTTCAGTATTATGTGCTCGGAACACTATACTTTTTGCTATGAGCACCTCTGTAGGTATATGACATCATCATTCAGAAAACTACAGAAGTCATGTATCCCTCTTTATGGATTAATCCAGATACTTTTTTAAAGGAGAAGGAAAGGCTGTATTTACTAGGAGGTGCCAAAAGTAAGGGACCCCAAAGTTATTGTATATACTTAACTCACACCTCGGGCCGGCGCACTTATCAGAATAAAACTGCACTGGTCCCGTGGTTATTCCAGCGAGCACCATGGAGTGATCGGCTTCCGGCTTCTTCGTGTGGATGCGCATTCGCAGTAGAGTGAAAATCTGAACTTTAAAGCTATTTCATTCTACCGTGCATGCATCTGCCCTGGGAAATTTGAATAAAGAAGAAGCCGGAAGAGGATCGCTCCGTGGTGCTCGCTGGAATAACTCTGGGCTGGTGCAGTTTTCTTCTGATAGGAGCACCGGCCCGGGGTTTCAGGTAAGTAAATGCGATCTAACGTTTGGCACCCACAAGTAAATAGGCATTTCCTTCTCCTTTAAAAAGAGATCTATACACACAATGCTCTTCTTCATTTGGAAAGTTGTTTCTAAATTTGGAAATGAATTTTTTTTTAAAGGCACCGTTTCTCTTTCGTGTCTGCAGCAAGACTGCTCCGCTGATGCTAATTTCTTCTGACAGCCACATCTTAAACAAAAAAACGATCTTAGCAATCTGTTGAAAATGAGACCTTCTTTGCTTTCCATCACTCAGGAACCAACTTGAAATAAATATTTGATGCAATACAATTTGCTTTTACAAAGCAAAATATTTTGATGAGTTTGTTATTTTTTTTTGAATACATATATTTTAATGAAATAAAGGCTCTGGGTGCAGTTGGGGAGAGATGTCGGTGCTCTAAAAGGAACGGCTGCTTCATCCAGTCTGACTCCCAAGAGATTTGCAGGGGTTTAAAAGCATTCTCTTGTTCCGTGGAGCCTGTTCTGTGCATGTTTGATTGAGTGGAAAGTGTGTGAAGGAAAAATGAGATCACAAATGTATGTTTTGACTGCAGTGAAGTCAATACAGCAATAGGCTGCCTTTAACATCAAAACAAAATTAGGAGCTGTCTTCAAGGTTGTGAGTGAGCAGAATCTTTTGTGGGCAGGAAGCCAAGTCATATTAAATAGAGCTACGCCATAGTGTACAATCTTATACAGTTCTTATACAGGTATGGGACATGTTAGCCAGGGATTTTCTGTAACTTGGATCTTCAGACCTTAAATCTACTAGAAAATCATGTAAACATTAAATAAACTCAATAGGCTGGGTTTGCTTCCAATAAGGATTCATTGTTTCTTAGTTTGAAACAAGTACAAGGAATTGTTTTATTATTGCAGAGAAAAAGGAAATCTTAATTTGGATTATTCGGATAAAATGGAGTCTATGGGAGATGGCCTTTCCATAATTTGGTGCTTTCTAAGTAATGGGTTTCCAGATAATGGACATAAACGAAGTAAGTTTATAGGGAAAAAATTAGCGGAGCTCACCAACTCGGCGTCCAAGAATCACGTCTCCCCCTCCAGCGGCATCCCGCGAGAGCTCCACAGGCGCAACCAATTCCAAC